>NW_024415681.1:374-4857 GCF_014898765.1 Herpailurus yagouaroundi | reverse complement strand
TTTTTCTCCTACTGATTTGTCTCCTTTAAAAAATACTCTTTGTAGTTTTATGTCTTGCAAGTAGCATCTTCTAGTCCATGGATTTTCTTTTCACTTTATCTTTTGGAGCATTTTATAGGTCAGAAGTATGTAATTTTAGTATAGTTGAATGTATTGATCTTGCCTTTTGTATGTTTAAGAAATCCTTCCCTACATATACCATGGTCACAAATATATTTTTCTAAATTTGGTTCAAAGCTCTGTAAAGCTTTCGTTTTCACAACGGGAATTTATTTTTGCTTATTGTGTCTTTTAGTTCTCTGTGGCTGTTTAACAAAGTACTCTGGACAGCAGCTTACAATGGCACAAATTTATCAGCTCACAGTTCTGTGGGTCAAAAGTCTAATAAGAAAAGAGCTGGGTTCTCTGCTAATGATCTTAGAAGGCTGAAATCTAGTTGTTGACTATCTGTGTGCTCATCCTCCAGGCTCACGTGGTTGTGGCAAAATTTAGTTCTTTGCCGCTGTGGGACCGCGGGTCTCATTTCCTCGATGGCTGTTAGCCAGGGGAGCTCAAACGCCTAGAGGCCACCCACATTCCTTGCCATGGCTCCCCCCCCCCCACCTCTATCTTCCAAGCCATCTATCTGCAAGGAAACCGTCTCGTGTGAAATCCCTCTCCATGCTTCAAATCTCTCTGACTGAGAATCTCTTCTTCAGGAAGAGCCCTGTCCTTTCTAAGGGCTCACCTGATTAGGTCAGGCCCACCCAGAATAATCTCCCTATTTCAAGTCAACTGATTTGGGATCGTAGTTGCATCTGCAACATTCCTACACCACCGCACCCAGGTTCGTGTTTGATTAAATAACTAGGAGAAGCTGTGGGTATACCACGGGCTCCGCAATCTTAGGGGCCATCTGAGAATTCTGTCTACTGCACGATATAAAGTAAGGATCCACATTTTTTCCAAATGGATCACTAATTTCATTTTGGAAACCTTTAAGACATATACAAAAGCAGAGAAAATAATGTCGTGAACTCCTGTGTCCCCAGTACCCTACTTCGGTGGTTTCACATGGCTAATCTTGTTTCATCTATGTCCCGACTGCCTTCTTCCCACGCCCTCCTGCAGATTATTTTTCAGCCAATGCAAGACATACTAGGTGGTCTGTAAATCTTGACATAGGTATCTTTAAAGGCAATGACTTCTTTTCTTTCTACCTGGAATGAGCCAAATTCAAGGCTAAGGACACCGTTCTCCAGGCCGCCAAGTCTGCCCAAGACTCCTGATAACAAACTGCAAGTTCAGAAATTTCCCGAAACCACTCTCGGGGTTGCCAATTTGCTAGAAAGATGCGGGGAGCTCACAGAAACCTAGTATATTCACCGTCACATTTATTAGAGGCAAAGGATGCAAATTAGAAGACACGCATAGGGCAGAAACTTGGTCTGGGAGGGTTCCAAATATAAAGCTTTCATGCCCTCAGGGATGCGTTACCCTCCCAGCATTGACATGTGGCCATACGTATATGGAGTATTGCCAACCCAGAAAGCTCACTCAAGCTTTGGCGTCCGGGACTTTTTATCAGGGTCTCATTATGTAGGCACGATTGATTGAATCCTTGCCCATGTGGTTGAACTCAATCTCCAGGCCCCCTCTGCTCCCAGAGTGGCTCACAGCCCCAACCCTCTAATTACAGGCTTGGTCTTTCTGTCTTGGCCAGCCCCTACCCTAAAAAGCTGAAGCACCCACTGTGAATAACAAAGACACTCCAATCACTTACGAATTTTTAAGGGTTTGGCGGTTAGCTCCCAGGAACTAGGAACAAAGACCAGCTAAATCATCTATTCCTTCCTTCCTTCCTTCCTTCCTTCCTTCCTTCCTTCCTTCCCACAATACCATTATCACACCTAAAAAATTAAAACAATTCCCTATTGTCACCAAACATCCAATAAATGTTCCAATTTTCCCCGTAGTCTCCTTTTATTTATTTTTTTTTTAAGTTGATCCCTATAAACCCACATCCTAACAAGCTTCGCACACGGCACTTGGTTGATATGTGCCTTAAATTTCTCTCAGCTTATAGGTTCCTTTTCTCCCCCCTCCCCACCCTTGCAATTTATTTGTAGAAGAAAATGAGTCATTTGTTCTATAGAGTCTACGATGTTCAAGCTTTTGCATAAATTGCATAACCGTAAAATACTGTTTCCGTGTGACATATTTGAATTCGCTTTAGCTAGAACAGGCAGTTCAAATACACAGGCACAAGCAAGCACCTTAGAGACCCTTGTGAAAAAGTCGCTGGTTCAGTGAACAGCTTGGTGACCTGGGAACTCCGGTTCCCTGGAACTATCTGGTCCAGTCTGTCCTTTACCCATCCTCCGAGCTTAGCCACGCGTTGCCCTCATGTTAATGTACACTCTGTTGCTTAGAAAGCTCCAGGAGGTCAAGGTCTATTTCTATACGACAGGTACTTCACAGAGGCCTGTTACTATGGCCCTGCCTAAGGGGATTTCTAAGAATAAAACAAATCGCAGTGTCTGTCTGTGTCTTGGAGCCCACCCCCCCCCGGGGCCTCTGCCCATAAAGAGGTGAAGATTTGACCAACAAGGGCTTTGGAGCTGTGGGCTCCAGCTGTACAAACTCTGGAAGAACCAAAACGAAACTCTGGCTGAATCAGAAATCAGGTTTTCTGGGCTCCGATGACTTTTAAGTCAGAATGACACAGATTTACAGAACTCAGCTGTGAAAAGCTCAACTAAATAAAACTGGCTGTGTCTCAAAAGCACGGGCATGTCTTTTTACAAAGGTCTTGGAGAAGCGTGCAGGAGGCTGAAACGGATGTGAATCGTGTCATTCCGCGGCCCCCCCCCCCCCCCAATAAAGGCACTGGGATTATGTCTTTCCATCACGCGACACGCCAGGAACAGCACCATGCTGTCCGGTGCACTGAATGGTGACGAAACTGAGCCCCAAAATAAGTGCCTTTAAAAAATCCCATCACAATTGTCTTGCAATTGATAGATCTGTAAGTGGCTAAAAGAGCCACGACGAGTATGAATTAAGTGCTCCTAATATATTTTCAAACCCACAAAGCTACGGGCTGCCTGGGTGGCCTCCCGGAAGGGCTGCCGTGGAAGAATGGACGCTGAGGCTCAGAGGAAGGTTTGGGGCCGGGGGGAGGTTGTCGCCAAATGGAACTAGCTGGGGGTGCGGGAGTGAAGCTTCCAGGGTGTCCGACGCCGCATACGAGACCAACTTGGGTCCAGGCTCTGCAGTGCTGTGACTTAGTGCTTGCTTGTTCATCTGGAAAAGCTTTACTGACAGGCGCCTGGCGGGAGCGCTGTTTGTAGCCAGAACTCTTGGGACTTTTCTCCTCGGGCCGCCCCAGTGTCACCGTCCATTGGGCCAGAAAACTGAGGCTGATTACGGAGAGCTAGAGAGTGAGGGTTCCGAGGGCCGGGCTTGGGAAAATTCCCTTCTTGACTTTTGTTTACATGAAGACCTGAGACTCTTGCGCAAAGCAACGGGGCTGCCGATTTTGGCCGATAGGATGAGAACCGTTTCATGAGGCTTCGTCCGTGGTTCCTTCACCTTGACTCTGAAGGAGCCATTATTTTCTCCTTGGTCAGTACGGATGTCGGCAGCCTGTGGTGTGGTCTGCTGTTCTTACACAGAGATCTGGTCTGCACCCAGCCCCGGGGCCAGAGAATTTGGACCTCGGCATCCAGAAAAGCTTTGACACAGCGCTCCTCAGAACGGCACTTGTTTTGTGTTTTTTGGGTTTTGTTTCTTTCCCCAAACCCCTGCCTGACAGGGTGCCTCCCTGATGTCAGCATTCTATCGGAATTTCTTCCAGGCTCTGTTCCCCTTTTCTTCCTCTTCACCAGAACAAATCTGTTCTCTCTGCCCCTCGCCTTCCTCCTCTCCCAGCCTCTCTGCAATCTTTGCTTCTGTGTGTGCCTGGCACTCATCCTGGTACTTGGCCATCTGCTCTGGCATTGCCCTGCCAATAGCTTCTTTAAGTTTCCGTAGAGGCTCCTTCAGATGCACACACACACACACACACACACACACCCAGCTCCCAGAGAATCTTCTACTTCTCCTTCTCCTTCTCCTCCTCCTCTTTCTTCTTTTTCTTCTCCTTTTTCTTCTTCTTCTTCTTCTTCTTCTTCTTCTTCTTCTTCTTCCCAGGACTGAGAGCTGTGAAACCAGTTTAGGCAAACCTGGCCTTTGCTCACTCCTTGTTCACTTTCCTGTTGAAAGTGCCATCTTCTTTCTCTCTAATGAAGTCCATGTCAGATTCCGATGCTTGTAACGGCGGGCTGTCAGGTTGATGGAAAGTGCTCCATATTTCGTAGTCAGGGAAGCAGGAAAAAGCTCATTATATGCTTCAAGCCCAGCTCAGCAAGTAGAAGAATCAGACTCATCACACGCATCCCCCATACCAATCAAGTCCCATATTTGGTCTTTTCTTTGATTCTTTCCGCCCTCCTTTGCAGAT
>NW_024415681.1:0-274 GCF_014898765.1 Herpailurus yagouaroundi | reverse complement strand
GGCACACTCATCATCTGGGTCAAAGACACGAATGTAATCTGAAGAGTTGCTGCAGCCGGTTTACAATCCCAACGCTCATCTGCTCTTCCAACTTCCTCTTACCCAGGTTTCTTTAAAAATGTGAGATTCTGGGGGCGCCTGGGTGGCGCAGTCGGTTAAGCGTCCGACTTCAGCCAGGTCACGATCTCGCGGTCCGGGAGTTCGAGCCCCGGGTCGGGCTCTGGGCGGATGGCTCGGAGCCTGGAGCCTGTTTCCGGTTCTGTGTCTCCCTCTC
>NW_024415680.1:858-1179 GCF_014898765.1 Herpailurus yagouaroundi | reverse complement strand
CCCCCGGCCCGAGCCCTGCTGGCGGGGGTAGCTGCCGGCTCCCCCGCCCGGCCCAGGCTCGGGGCTCCCGGGGGGAAGCACGGGAACCGGATCTCGCGGCTCCCGGGCGGGGGCGGGGGCCGGGGCCTCGGACGCCAGGCTCCTACCTGCTCGGAGGTCCATGGGGCTGGGGGCCGGGCCGGCCGGGCGCGGCTCCTCTCCCGGAGGCTGGCGGAGTGGGAGGGCGAGCCGCGGCTCCGGCGAAGCTTTAATAATCCCATCCGCCAGGCCCACTCGCAGGTTTTTTTCGCTCGGTTTCGGATTTTTTTTTTTTTTTCGGTG
>NW_024415680.1:0-758 GCF_014898765.1 Herpailurus yagouaroundi | reverse complement strand
GCCCTCCTCTCTCCTCTCGCCCGCCCTCCTTCCCGCCCTCCCCTCCCCGGCGGGCCGGGGAGGGAGCGCGGCGGGCCCGAGGTGTCGGCCTCCCCTCGCCTCCCGCCGGCCCGGGCTCGGGCTCCCCGCCCTTCTCCCCTCTTCCTCCCCGGCCCCCTCCTCCCCGCGCGCCGCGTCTCCCTCCCGCAGCCCCGCTCCCAGGCTGGGACTCGCTCTCCCCGACTTTCGCGCGGGGCTCTTTCCGCCGGGATTCCCGGCACCCCGCCTCGCTGGGGCTCCAGGTTGCCGGCTCCCGGGGTCAGCGGGTCGCGCGGGCTCCCGCCGCGCTCCCGGCCACCTCCTGGCCCCGGCGAGCGGACTTCAGGAATGCCGCGTCCCCGCCCGGCCCCTCTCGAGGGCGCCCGGCCGTGCCTCCCCCCACCCCACCCCCCCCCCCACCCCCGGCCCGAGCCCTGCTGGCGGGGGTAGCTGCCGGCTCCCCCGCCCGGCCCAGGCTCGGGGCTCCCGGGGGGAAGCACGGGAACCGGATCTCGCGGCTCCCGGGCGGGGGCGGGGGCCGGGGCCTCGGACGCCAGGCTCCTACCTGCTCGGAGGTCCATGGGGCTGGGGGCCGGGCCGGCCGGGCGCGGCTCCTCTCCCGGAGGCTGGCGGAGTGGGAGGGCGAGCCGCGGCTCCGGCGAAGCTTTAATAATCCCATCCGCCAGGCCCACTCGCAGGTTTTTTTCGCTCGGTTTCGGATTTTTTTTTTTTTTTCGGTG
>NW_024415679.1:0-156 GCF_014898765.1 Herpailurus yagouaroundi | reverse complement strand
AAGCACAAATATGCACAATTCCCCATGGTAAAAGACACGTCCAGGAGACTGTTCACTACAGTCATCCATATCCCCAAAGCACTGATTTCTACCGTGTACATAAGTAGACAGAAGAAGCAGGCAGACACCTGCCCAATGACATTGAAAAAGCAACAG
>NW_024415678.1:0-2716 GCF_014898765.1 Herpailurus yagouaroundi | reverse complement strand
CCCCCCCCCCCAAAAGAACCAGCCCTGCTGAAACCTTGACCTTGGACTTTTCTGGTCTCCACAACTGTGAGACAATTCATTTCGGTGGCTTAAGCCACTCAGTCTGTTATAGCAGAACATTAATTAATTAAGTTAATTAATGTTAATTTTGAGAATCCCTGCCTTAGAGAAGAGCTTCATTTACACACACTCCCAAACTCTACTGCCAGACCCTAACACCCGTGCTCTCCAACTGCTAAGTCATGTTACGGTTTCTCATGGAATTCTCTATCTTCTCCGCTGACACAGATGCTCTCTGGACAGTTGGAATCACGAATAGCTTGCATCTCCGGTATCTGATGTGTGAAAGGCGCCTACGATGACATCAAATATTTGGTGTTTGGCTACCGTCTTGAGCTTGACCTCTCTGTGGCAAGGACTGCCTTCCACGGGGACAGGGAAGCCATCACGATATAAAGGCCCAAAGCTCCTGTAAGACTTTGATTTCTGACCGTCCTATGACAGCTGTAAGTGGGTCCGTTCAGGGGTGCCAGCAAGAATTAGAAGGCTTGGGGTGCCTGGGTGGCTTGGTCGGTTAAGCATCCGACTTCGGCTCAGGTCATGATCTCGCAGTCTGTGAGTTCGAGCCCCGCGTCAGGCTCTGTGCTGACAGCTCAGAGCCTGGAGCCTGTTTCAGATTCTGTGTCTCCCTCTCTCTGTGACCCTCCCCCATTCATGCTCTGTCTCTCTCTGTCTCAAAAATAAATAAACGTTAAAAAAAAAAAAAATTAAAAAAAAAAAAAAAAAGAATTAGAAGGCTTATCCAAATAGGCTAACTGAGGAGTGTTTAATAAAGGGGATGTTTACAAAGGTGCAGGTAGGGTGTGGAGGGTTGAGTGGCACCCTGGAGCTCCCAGCAGCAGGGGGCCCTTCCTTCCCTCCTCTAGGGCCTGAAAAGGCAGCAGGAAGTGACCTTGCGAGAGCTGTGGGAGAGGGTCACCCCACAGGAGCTGTGACTTCAGTAGAGGGGCACAGCCACCGCTCAGTCCAGCAGGCCAGGGAGTCAATACCTTGTCCTCACTCTCCCCTAAACTCACATCTCCGGCCCCTGCTCCCTCTTGGCCGAAGCCAGCAAAAACCCCGGTGTCGGTGTCGCAGGAGCTAGAGAATGCAGTCCCCACAGCTCAGCAGGAAGGAGAACATGGAGAGTGGAGCAGCAAGTGCAGATAGAATATTCCGCACACTCAAGATGTCCACACGGCTCACACCGGGTGAGTCGACAGACCCCATTTCTCGAAAACCATCCAATCCCCGCTGGTTATTTATGTCGCTACCCTTTCGCAAGAACCACATAAAATATTTTACATGCTTTTAAAACTCATAAATGTAATGAAGCCAAGATGTTTCAGCAAATGTGCTTGACAGACAAATCCTGCCGAAGATCCGCTCTTAGCTGATGTCGGGACCAAAGGCGATCTCATGACCTGCAGAACGTCTGACATGGAAACCAATAAATTCATCCCCTGGCCCGCGTGGCTCCCAAGACGTCCAGGCTGTCACCGCATCTTGAGAAGGCGTCTGTCCCTTCATTCGCTTCCTGGCGGCTTGCAAGTATTTACTACTCTTTAAAAACCGAATCTGGAAATTCGAAGTTGGAAATGTATCCGTTTGCAAATGCAAAGAGAGATCCCTGCACTTCGGCTGGGCCTGATGCACACAACCTCCGATACGGGCTGCCTGAGACATTAATAAAAACCCGTGTGTCCAAAACCCGGGTCAATCATTTCGAGGGGCTCAGCGAAAGAAAATCAGTAACAGTTTAACACAAAGTCTGGTATGCGAAAATAGCTCATTTGAGTGATACATCGCGTGTCAAGGATGGTTCTAGCCTGTTCCGTGTAGTGACCCCATTCATCTTCCTAGTGGATGTAAAATGCACGTTATTCTTCCCATTTTGCAGATGGGTAAGTGCGGACCAGAGGCAGCTGAACCAACTGGCCTGGGGCCACACAGCTGGCAGAGGGCGCCAGGAGTCCAGTCTAGACAGTCTGATTCCAGAGGACGTTTTCAGCCTCTGTGTAATGCCACCATGATAAATGAAGGATACTCTTGGGAAAATAGTTTAGGGCAGTGGTACATGTGCATGGCATGGGTTTAAGTGTTCGATAAACGGGTATTGATGGTACATTTGGAAACTCAGTCTTTAAATTTGGAGCTCAGGCTGAGCCACGGTTCTGATACGCGAGAGTACCCAAAGGCACACTCAGGGCACTAGGGATCCAAGACGGGGTCAAACGGGTGTGGCCCCCCACTCGGCTGACACCTACCGTCTAGAGAAGGAAGAGAGACCTTAGTCAAGTAAACTCACAAATAAAGCAACATTGTACCCATGATAAATGCTAGTGGAGACGTGTCCAGCTCTCCAAGGTCCTTGGGTAAAGGAGCCTATTCTAGTGGTGGCCAAAGGGGAGACAGGACTGAGTTAGGGCTCACGTTTGAGTCATTCACAAGATTAGGGAAGGCAGAACGTTTCAGGCAGGGAGTTGCAAAGGCACTGTGGTACGGGAGAAGGTCTGAAAAGAAGCTGGTGGAGGCTTGGAGGCTGAAAGTGAGGAGGTCAGGAAGATTTGGCAAGAGCTGTGACTTCTCTCCCTGGGAAAAGAATATGCAGGCGTACACAAAATGTTTTACACGGTGGCAAAGGGTTCGTGGCCCCATCCCTCAGACCTTAGACTGC
>NW_024415677.1:558-1192 GCF_014898765.1 Herpailurus yagouaroundi | reverse complement strand
CTTTAGCTGTCTTAAACCAATTGAGAAATATATTGTATAGGAGGATTTTCTCTACCTATGGACAGTGAGAAGATGATGGTTACCAGCCCTGCATTACCTCAGGGAAAAACAAGAACTACTCTACCATTCTTAAGGAAGCCAGATACCCGAGGATAACTCACGCTGCAGATCCCCACAACACCATTCCCGCTAATCACAAGATGGCTGCTGTGCCGCATCAACTGATAATCATCTCTGCTTACCAGAACCGCTTTCCTAAAACTGTATTCCATGGAGACTCACCTACAATTGCAGAACTGCACGAGACCCACCCTTGATCCAACCTTGAATGGAATCTATGTTCCCTATTGTTAAAAACTTTAAACTCGTGGCCCCTCTCCCTTTACTTGCATGTATCACATTTTCAATAACTCCTCTGGAAGACAACTGTATATAGCAGAGATAGTGTAATGGGAGAGGGGGAAAGGGCAGAGGGTCAAACATAGGATAAAAAACATATATATATGTATACATATGTATGAAAGTAGAAATGGAATATTATTGATGATAACATGCTTGATTAAGCCACTATGCAGTTTATCCTAGATGGGAAACCACATTTAGTATGTTGTGATGATGCTCAGGGAATGAATGT
>NW_024415677.1:0-458 GCF_014898765.1 Herpailurus yagouaroundi | reverse complement strand
CTTTAGCTGTCTTAAACCAATTGAGAAATATATTGTATAGGAGGATTTTCTCTACCTATGGACAGTGAGAAGATGATGGTTACCAGCCCTGCATTACCTCAGGGAAAAACAAGAACTACTCTACCATTCTTAAGGAAGCCAGATACCCGAGGATAACTCACGCTGCAGATCCCCACAACACCATTCCCGCTAATCACAAGATGGCTGCTGTGCCGCATCAACTGATAATCATCTCTGCTTACCAGAACCGCTTTCCTAAAACTGTATTCCATGGAGACTCACCTACAATTGCAGAACTGCACGAGACCCACCCTTGATCCAACCTTGAATGGAATCTATGTTCCCTATTGTTAAAAACTTTAAACTCGTGGCCCCTCTCCCTTTACTTGCATGTATCACATTTTCAATAACTCCTCTGGAAGACAACTGTATATAGCAGAGATAGTGTAATGGGAGAG
>NW_024415676.1:0-5343 GCF_014898765.1 Herpailurus yagouaroundi | reverse complement strand
AGTTTGTGGGTTCGAGCCCCACGTCGGGCTCTGTGCTGACAGCCTGGAGCCTGCTTTGGATTCTCTATCTCCCTCTCTCTCTGCCCCTCCCCTGCTCTCGCTCTGTCTCTCTCTCAAAAAAAATAAATAAGTAAATAAATATTTTTTTAAAAATTTTTTAAGAAAAAAATTCATGAAGGCGTGAGTGGTCCACAGGATAAAACCTGCAGAGAGGGAAAGTAAATTAAGGGCCGAAAACCATCCATTCATTGGGGAAGTGGGTGACTTGGGTGAGAGCCAGACTGCAGAGGACTGACCAGAAGGAGTGGGCGGCACATTAGGGGCACAGCCGTGAAAGAGGGGAGGGATCAGACCGTCACGAAGGGGTGTTTGGTATGTCAGCAGAAGGTGTTCTTTGCTTTAACAAGGAAGGAAGACACCTTTCCTCGACATCTTGGCACTTTGTAAGTTCTTTGGAACTTAAACACTATCCTGGGGAAAAGAGTGGCGAACTCCAAATTCATCCATTTAACAAATATTTATTAAGCACTTACTTTGTGACAGGCAAGCACCTTCTGGGGTGTCCCAGACATCCCCAGACCCCTGCCTGTATTGAGTTTGCATTCTAATGGGGCAGTACTACTAAGATCTGCTTCTACTCACAATGTTTCTGGCACCAAATGCATGGGAGGTTTTTTTTCCCTCCATCGACCCATTTTCAGAGTCTCTGGACACCAACTGGCTGCCCTGGAATTTAATTTAATTTGGACACTAGCTATCTGGAATTAGTTCAGACCCCACAGATTAAGGACTCAGTCCCATAAGATGCCAGTCATAAGCCGTGGGTGCCCATGGCGCCCACATTTCTGTCCATCTTGGCAACAAAGTTGGGAATTCCCACAACCACCTCTCGGGTTTGATAACATCCTAGAACATCCTAGAACATGTTTGATAATATCCTAGAACATTTTCCCTCACAAAACTCAGGGAAACATTTTATTTACATTTACCGGTTTATTATTTTATTTTTTTTAATTAAAATAGTTTTAATGTTTATTTATATGACAGAGAGAGAGAAAGAGAGAGAGAGTGTGTGAGCCGGGGAGGGGCAGAGAGAGAGGGAGACACATAATCTGAAGCAGGCTCTCAGCTCCCAGCTATAAGGGCAGAGCCTGATGAGGGGCTTAAACCTATGAGCTGCAAGATCATGACCTAAGCCGAAGTCAGATGCTTAACCGACTGAGCCCCCAGGTGCCCCTACACTTACTGGTTTGTTATAAAGGACACAAGTCCAAAACAGATGAATGGAAGAAATGCATGCGGCAAGGCACTGGGGGAGAACATGCAGAGCTCCCATGTCCTCTCAGAATGTGCCATCACCCCCCAGCACCTCTTTGTGATCACCAGCCCGGAAGCTCCTCAAACCCCATCATTTGGGAGTTTTTATGGAGGTCCCATTATTTAGGCATGATTGACTGAGTTACTTACCAGTGGCCAATAACTTAATCTCTAGCCCCTGTCTCCTCCCAGCAAGTGGAGGGAGGTGATAGAGTAGAAAGTTCCAAACCTCTAATGCCAGGGTTGGCTCATCTGGCAACCAGCCCCGTTTGAAGCTATCCAAGGGCCCACCAAGAGTCACCTCATTAGCATAAACTCAAGTCTGGTTGGAAAAGACTAATTATGAATAACAACAACAACAACAACAACAACAACAACAACAAAAATGCTCCTCTTACCCCATGATGTTAGAAATTCCAGTGATGGGGGCGCCTGGGTGGCGCAATCAGTTAAGCGTCCGACTTCAGCCAGGTCACGATCTCGCGGTCCGTGAGTTCGAGCCCTGCGTCGGGCTCTGGGCTGATGGCTCAGAGCCTGGAGCCTGTTTCCGATTCTGTGTCTCCCTCTCTCTTCTACCCTCCCCCGTTTATGTTCTGTCTTTCTCTGTTCCAAAAAAAAAAAAACCTTTAAAAAAAAAAAATTAAAAAAAAAAAAAAAAAGAAATTCCAGTGATGGAGAAAACTATAAAAGCAGGGTTGGGAAGAAAATTCCAGGGTTCAGTTTTGGATAATTATTCATTTGGAGATGCCTGTTGAACATCCATGTGACACGGTCAAGAAGACAGATAAGTGTGTGCTTAGATTTCAGCGAAGATGCTGGAGATATTTATTTGGGAGTCTTCAGCATATGGGTCATCATTAGACTTGAAATTGGCTGACAGTAAGTTTCTGTTTCCTGGAAGAAGAAGCCAGAAAAAGAAATTACGTTGCTACAGAAAAGTAAACAGTCTTACGTCGTTTCCCATCCAAGTCTGTGGAATGAAATTCAAATCTTCTCCACGAGAATGGGTTGAGGCTCTTTAAACCCATCCAGGCATGACCCATCTGGAGCCAGGCAGGGTCGGGCTTGCTGGGAGGGCGGAGGAAGGCTGCAGACCTTGGAGCCCTCTCCACTGCTTCTACATTAGCACCTGGAAATCAATAGCCGACTTTGTGTCTTCAACAACAATTTGTCTGTCATGCCTGCTAGCATTGTTTTCACCCTGCTGAGACTTGTCAGTTCAAAAGCCAGAAGGAATGCATCTGCTTGTTAGACCAGCAAAACTTTGGCAAAGTAAGGGACACAGTATTTAGAACAAAAGTTTTCCATTGTTGGTGGTCACGGGCAATCAACCACGTCATCAACAAATAATACTAACAACTAACAATTAAGCCCTTCCTGTATACCCAGCACTCTAAGAGCATTGAATTCATCATCTCATTCTGCCCTAACATTAAGCCTGTGCAGTATTACTATTATCCCCTGTTTTACATGTATAAGTAAGCACAGAGAGGTTAAGTGATTTGCAAGAGGTCACACAGCAAGTAAATCAAGAAGAAGGAGGCAAATGCAACCGCGTCTGACTCCAAAGCCCTGTGCTTTGGAGGAATAAAATCAGGAAAAGTTAGAAGCCTCCCATTCCACCACCCTGCGCTCAGTGGCTAGAGAAGGTGTGCAGGTCTGGGTCCCCCGAGCCTACATCAGCCTCCTCACCAGCCCTTAGCACAGGGATTGGCCTATTTTTGGTGTCCAGACCTTGCTGAATGGATGAATGATTGATTGAATGAACAAGCACACAAAAGAATGATTAGCTTACACCACACTGCATCGTGCTTAGCAATTCCCAAGCCTGTCTCCCCAGCTAGACCGTGAGCTCCTGGAGGGGACAGACATCTATTTTTTACATATTATAACAAACGGGGTCAAACACATTGGGCAAAGTTTATATACAGGTTAAAGAGCATGGGCACTGTAGGCAGCTTACTCAGGTTAACCATGCCTGTATCAGTTGTGAGATCTTGAGCAAGCAGTTCAAACTCTGTGCTTTTACTTCCTTCTCTGGAAAATGGGGAAAATATTAGTACCTATACCTTAAAGATATTTATCAAGATTAAGCCTCTGACTTCTGGTTTCGATTCAGGTCATGATCTCATAGTTTGTGAGTTCAAACCCTGCATCGGGCTCTGAGCTGACAGTGCAGAGCCTGCTTGGGATTCTCTCTCCCTCTCTCTCTTTCTCTCTCTCTCAAAATAAGTAAATAAACTTAAAAAAAAATTAAAAAGTAAACAGGATCTTGGTAATAGTAAGGTGCTCAATAAACAGCAGCTGTGTGTCTGTGGAGCCACAGAGAAAGAAGTCCCTGGCGGAGTCAGGTATGGTTTGTACCCTAAAGCATAAGAGTAAGTAGCATTTCCGAGGTGCGTTATGTTCCAGGGACTGAGCTGAGCACCTTATACGCATCACTGCATTTAATCCTCACAACAATCGTATGAGATGGGTACTACATTTTCCTATTTTCCTGACAAGGAAGACTGAGGTTGAGAGAGATTAAATAATTTGCCAAGAGTCACGAAGCCAGTAAGTGCAGGTGAAGGAACCAGTATGTGCTCCGGGAGATTAGGAGCCAGATCTTTTGTATCCGAAAGACAGAAACCATTCTAGGGCTTTCGAACAGAGGGAAATTCACACAAGGGACTGATTACACAGATGAGCCAACAGCTGAGCAGCCGAGTCGGTGATGGTGGGGCAACCGTGGGCTTTAGCAACAGTGGGAAGCTGCTGTCACGGGGAAGAGGCAGCGTCCCTCTCTGGGGCCACCGAGGAGACAGAAGCACAGCAGGGGTTGCCAGGTGAGGAGCTAAGCCACGGAGGAGAGTCGGCCTCTGCTGAAAATTCCTCCCTGGAGTTGGGAAGAGGGGAACATCCTAGCTTCTCCCGTTGTCCAATCTAACAACTCTCCCCCCGCCCCCCACCCCACGCCCGTCACTCTTTTTGGCTCAACTTAGCTGGGAGCCAGCTGGGAGCGGTGCCTGGGAAACAGCATTTGCAAAAGGTCAGGGAACAGATCTGAGATCAAACAAGCAAGATACCCCACATAGTGTCTTGTTTGCCTTTGGAACCCCAGCACCTCACAGAGTGGTCGTGCTTAAGAGGCACTGCATAAATAGGAAGGAAAGACAGGAGGGAGGAAAGCAGGGAGAGAGCGACCTCAAATGCCTACAGAATCCAGGCAGCTTACAGGGAGGCACGGCACAGACTGGTCATAGGGAATGGTGAGGCGTGTGTCAAACCGGAGGGCTGTGCACACACCCTGTCTAAATGGGGCAGCCCTCCTGAGCTGCGGCCAATTTCTGCCGAGCAGGAATGCACATTCGGTGTTGCCAGGTCAGCTGACTTTTCAGGAAAAAACTGAAAATCCTAAACTCTCCAGTTAAATCCACCTCTTGTTAACTGTCGGCAATGAAATCAAATCCAGGTGAGCCTGGGACATCGTGTTGGGCCAGAAAGCACAGGAGCTTATCAAAGACTACTTAGGGTCACGGTCAAGTAGACAGGCTCCGGAGCCAGTCCGACAGGGCTCCCACTTGACTGAATTGGGTAATTTGTAAGCATCAAAGAGAATGAATGAATGAATGATCCTAGAGTGGATCCTGCAACAGATAAAGGACATTAGTGGGAAAACTAAAGTCTAAATCAAACTTTGGTGTTCAGATAATAGTGACGTATTGGGGCACCTGGCTGGCTCAGTTGGTAGAACATTGGAGTCTTGATCTCGAGGTTGTGAGTTCCAGCCCCATGCTGGGCATAGAGAGTACTTAAAAATAAAACCTTTAAAAAATCTGTATATATAATAGTAATGCATCAATATTGATTTATCAGTTTTTTAAAGGAACCCGAAAAGCACGTAGGAACTCTCTGTATTATCTTTGCAACTTTTCCACAAATATAAAATTATTCCAGAATTCTAAGGTCGTTTTTTTTTTTTAATTCATTTATTTTTGAGAGAGAGACCGAGTGGGAAAGGGAGACAGAGGATCCAAAGCAGGT
>NW_024415675.1:0-6903 GCF_014898765.1 Herpailurus yagouaroundi | reverse complement strand
ATGCGAACGAAAAGCAAACGACGTCTCGCAACGTGAGGTCATGTTTGTAAGGAAGGAAGAAGGAAGGAACAGAGGGAGAGTAAGACCTGGAAGAAATGATGGAAATATCGTGTGTAATGCTCTGGTTTATTTATTTCTGAGAGACAGAGCGTGAGCAGGGGAGGGTCAGAGAGAGAGGGAGACACAGAATCGGAAGCAGGCTCCAGGCTCTGAGCTGTCAGCACAGATCCCGACGTGGGGCTCGAACTCATGAGCCGTGAGATCATGACCTGAGCCGAAGTCAGATGCTCAATTGACTGAGCCCCCCAGGCGCCCTGCATCATTTTTTTATTTCCTTCTGAAGTGTCTCTGAGCGTCCAATTGTCTCGCACAAACCGGGGAAGCTCTCAGTTTGCAAGCACAGCATGAAGGGGTTCTGTGTCTCCAGTTCCCACATCCCAGCATCAGGGACGCTGGTTGGGAACACGTATGTGCAAAAAGAAACATAGTGAGGGGAGCCCGGGTGGCTCAGTCGGTTGAGCATCCGACTTTGGCTCAGGTCGGGATCTCACAGTCCGTGAGTTCAACCCCTGCATCAGGCTCTGTGCTGATGGCTCGGAGCCTGGAGCCTGCTTCGGATTTTGTGTCTCCCTCTGTCTCTGCCCCTCCCCTGCTCACGCTCTGTCTCTTTATGGGTCAAAAATAAATACTTAAAAACATTTAAAAAACTAAAGGAAACACAGGGAGAAAGTCTCGTTCTGCCGTCTTTGCCCCGGTGGCTCTTTGAAACCCAGATGGGGTCCGAGGGGCGCATCCCAGCCTCCGGTCAAGTGTGCTGGGCATGAGGCCGGGAAGCTGGGCTCAGACACAGCACGCACAGGACGCAGAAAAGGAGATGCGACCCCTGAGCCGCGCGCGTCCCCGCGGGGTCTGAGCCGGTCGGCAGCCTCTGGGGCTCAGGTCCCCTGAGGAGGACCTGGGGAAAAAAGTGTAAGGGAGTAAACGGGTCACCGGCCACCTTATTTGGTACCTTTGCAGGATGCGCAAACCGGGCCCATCAGCTGCCCCGCAGCGCCACCTGCTGCCGGGCGGGAGGTGGGTCCCGAGAGGTCCGCGCGTCGCCGTGGCAACAGGAGGATGTCCCCCACACGCGCCCCCTCCCTCCCGCGCAGGCTGTCCTGACATGAAACAGGAAAAAGCCAGGGCAAGTGCTTCCTGGCGCCCTGGAGGGTCCCTCCGGCCAAGCCCACCCCCAACGTCCTGCTGGGTCTGCCTGACCCTAAAAGCCAACCTTGTCGCCGTAGCCACGAGCACCAGTGAAGCTCCCATGTGGCCCCCTCTTAACCGACCATCTCGCGGCCTCAGGGCTGTGGACGTGTGGGGCTGGGGCCCTGTGAGCTGGGGTGTCCCGGGCACGGAGCCGGGTCTGTGGTCTCCACCCACCGTCGACCCCGTCCTCAGAGTGACAGGCCAAGATGCCCTTGCCTTGTGTCCCCCCAGGAGGACACAATCACCCCCGTCGAGAACCACCGCTTTGGGAGGTTTAAGATACTCCGGGCATCATGGGTTGTGCAGCCTCTGTCTTCGGTGTGCAGGGTGGGGTCCATCAAGGCAGCTGTCCTGCCGAGTGCTGAGTGGCCGCGGATGCTGGGATCGGGGGCCCCAGCGCCAGGCTGTCCCCCCACAGCTCACGTCCCCAGGTGTGGCATCCCCCAGGAACAATGTCAGCTTTAACCAGACCAGCTGGACCCCCCCCCCCCAGCATGGTGCACTTTAATGGGCCACCTTGAAGTCACGGGTCCCCAGGCTTAATTCCCTAAGTCCCAGAGCACTTGCCAGTTTGTGGGCCGGGAATTACTTTGTCTGGGCCACTCAACGCGTAGATTCAGGGCAGAAAACCCTGCACCTGGTCCTGAAGAGGTTACGATTTTGGGGAAACACACACAGAGATACATGCCCATTATTAAAGTAGTGAAGTTTAATCTAGATCAGCCAACTTCATAGATACAGAACGTAAGGTGGGGGGTGGGGGGTGGAGGGACCAGGGACTGGGGACGTGGACGGAGAGCTGGTGTTTCACGGGGACAGAGCTTCAACCTGACAATGAGAAAGTTCTGGACACAAACAGTGGGTCTGCCTGCACGACCAGGCGAATGTCCTCAATGCCAGCTCGCCATGCACCACAGAAGGCTTAAAACGGCGAATTTCGTGCTCTAGCTTGCCACACTGAGAGAAAAGTTAACATAAATTGCCATGAGGACGCTGAGGGAAATAAGTCCGACAGAGGAAGGCAAACACCATATGGCCTCACTTCTCGGTGGAATCCAAAAGAAAACCCAGCAACGACCAAGGTCATCGATGCAGAGGACAGAGCTGTGGTGTGCAGGCGTGGGGGGGGGGGGGGGGGGGGGGGGGAACGGTGGTCAACGGGCCACAAACTTCCAGGCGTCAGTGGACTGAGTCCTGGGGCTTCATGTTCAGCATGGCGATTATGGTGAACTGCACTGTGTCATATACTTGGAAGTGGCTAAGACATCAGATCTGAAATGTTGCCAACGACACCAACAAAACGTAACCAGGGCGAGGCCGGGGCGGGGGAGGGGGGTGTGAATTAGCTCAGTTCTGGTTGTCACTGCACAATGTGTGTGTACATCAAATTACCACATTGTACAGCTTAAACGTGTATAATTTTGTCAATTATAGTGTCAGAAAGCTAGAAATGAAATAGAATAGAATAGAATAGAATACAATAGAATACAATAGAATAGAATAGAGTAGAATAGAAAAGAATAGAAGAATAGACTTGGATATAACAGAAGAGAGAATAAAATAGAATAGAATAGAGAACACAATAGAATGAGGTATAACAGAATAGAGAATAGAACAGAACAGAATAGAACAGAATACAGGATATGATAGGATCGAATAGAATAGAATAGAATAGAATAGAATAGAATAAAAAGAATAGAATAGAATAGCACAGAACAGAATACAGGATAGGATAGGATAGGATAGGATAAAACAGAATAGAATTGGATATAACAGAATAGAGAATAAAAGAGAATAGAATAGAACAGAACAGAACAGAATAGAACAGAACGTAGACTAGGATAGGATAGAATAGAACAGAATAGAATTGTATATAACAGAATAGAGACTAGACTAGACTAGACTAGAATAGACTAGAATAAAACGGAACAGAACAGAATACAGGATAGGATAAGATAGGATAGGATAGGATAGGATAAAACAGAATAGAATTGTATTCTAATAAAGAATAGAATAGAATAGAATAGAATAGAATAGAATAGAATAGAATAAAAAGAATAAGATAGAATAGCACAGAACAGAATACAGGATAGGATAGGATAGGGCAGAATAGAACAAAGCACAACAAGGCAAACTCCACCGAGTGATGCACATCCCACAACCGTGAGCAGAGACCCCCCAGTCCCTTGTCAAGCCCCCCAAACGAGGAAGCCCACGGAGGTCGCCCTTTTCGGGGGTGCTCGGGTCGGGCTGCTAGCTGCAGCCGGCAGGGAGCCCCGTCCTGCCTAGGATGACATCGTACAGGCCCCCGGTCCTCCTGTACTGCACGTCCGGGAAGCCGGCAGGGCCCAGGAGCGCGAGGTACTGGGCAGGGGTCCTCTCCCGGCCCTCTGTCTGCACGAGCATGTTCAGCGAGTAGAGCTGTGTGGTCAGAGGGCCCCGGCCGTCCGCGTCCAGGAGGCTTTCAATCACCAGGACAGCGCCCCCTGTCACGGGGACAGGCGGCCGTGAGCAAGGGACAGTGACAGGCCGGCCTGAGGACCCCCTCCCCTCCTCCCCGGCTCCTGTCCAAGCCCCCAGCCCCTCTGAGTCCCCTGCTGCCCTGGGTGCCTTATGCCCTCATCGGGGCCCGCACCCGATGCCCCCCGACCCCCCCCCCCGGGCACCAGCCAGGTCTCCACCAGGCAAGAGAAAAGCGTGTCCACAAAGTGACCCCCGCCCGGCCACACGGGGGGGTCCAACCAGGAGAGAGCTGTGCACCATGAGAGCCTTCGACTTCCCGTGGGTTGAAGTGCGATGCGTTACAGGACGAGTATGCACGCCACAGGGTTCAATGAATGGCCTGACCCAAACGAGACCTCAGCAACACGGCCCCCTGAACGGGGTCCCCACTCTGTGCCGACGCATCGCCCCGCGAGCTACCTGGTTTGCAGGCCCGACGGATCCTCGCCAGCAAACGGGCACATCGCGCGTCGCTCCAGTCGTGCAGGACCCTCGCCAGGATGTAGAGCTCTGCCTCCGGAAGGGGGTCTTCGAAGAAATCTCCTGCGGTGCGGGCAGGTGGCCTGGGGTCAGTGCACGACTCAGCCCCGCCGGTCGAAAACGGCACCCAGCACGGCAAGGCCACCTGGGCCCTGGCACATGGTCCCCAGGGGTTCCCAGCTGCGACCCAAAACCCGGCCCTGGTGCAGAAAAGTCACGACGGTGTTTGGGACCCCTCTCGGTCCCTCCGTCCTTCGGACGCGGGACCCGGTTTCCATTTCCATCTTCTTTGCGAAGGTCACGAGCACACAGGTCCCTAAGCACAGATTTCAGGACGCCCCAGCCAACCGGTCGGAGGCTCCCATCGCGGATGCCCTGGGCCGTAGAGGGTCGACCGCACGGCCGGATCGCGCCCCAAGCCTAAGATTCACAGGTCCTGAGCGGCCTGGGGGCGCATCCCCCGGTCCCCGTGCACACACACAGCACAGGTGAACCCACCTTCCCAGAAGCGGATGCGGTCGTCCTCCAGGAATGAGAAGTGCTCCTTGGCCGCGTGCACGACATCGGGGGTGTCGAAGACGGTGACCCGACACCCAGGGTACAGGGCCGTGCACTCCTTGGCCAGAGCCCCGGAGCAGCCTGCAGGTAACCGGGGACAGACGACAGGCCCCTCGATGCATCCGGGACCACACCCCAGGCAGCTCGGCCCAAACCCGCGAGCCTCCAACCTGCCCCCAGAACCCGCGTCTCCCGGGGGCTGGTGCTCAGTGACGCGGGCTCGGACGCGAACGCGGCGCGCCACGGTGAGGGCAAGAGCGTTTGCTCAAAAGGCACAGAGGGTCGGCAGACCCTCGCTGCTAACGCCTGGACCTCAGCTGAGCCCCACGTCCGCACCCTGTGCGGACAGGACAGCCCCCCGGCCAGGCCCCGGACCATGTTCCGCGTGCACCTGCAGGCACCCGCTGAGCCAGGCCGCGTCTGCACCTGCGTGGCCCGTGCACGGGCGGGATCAGCGTCCCTGGGAACACAGACTGTGGGTCCCGCCCGCAGGCCCCGGGTCAGAGCCACAGAGGGCAGGTTGTGCTCGGGGAGGAGCTGACGTCCCCACAGGTGCACGGGAACGGGACGCCTCCTCCCCGACCCTCAGTGGGACTCCCACCGTATTGCCTCGCGGGCTCACAGGGCCCCAGTCCCGCGCGTGGCGCCCCCGCTCACCGCCGACGTCGCAGATGAGCCGGAACGGAGACAGGTCGAAGGCCTCCAGCACCGCTCTCCCGCTGACGCTCCAGACGTCCTGCAGACCGCGCATGAACTGCACACGCTCGCCCTCCGACCTGCACGCAAAACCGGCTCGTCAAGGCCACGCCACAGCCCGTGCGCCCATCGCGGACAAGGCAGGGCTCCCAGCAACCAGCCGTGTGCCACAGGCAGGTCGGGAAGGCGCGCGTGCGGGCATCGACGTGTGTGCGTCCCGGACAGTGCGTGCTGTCGGGAGCCCCTGCTCGGCCGCCCAGCAAACCCGCCTGAGGTCACCTGCTGTGGGGCTGGATGTCATGGTCCTTGGTCTCTGGAAGCCACTCTGGGGGCCCATTGCCACCAGAATCGGGGTTCTGCTGGTTTGAATTCAGGGAGCTCAGGAAGGTGTCCCACACCCCATGTGAGAGGTCATCGGGTCCACGCACCCTTGGGCAGTGAGTGGCCCCAAACAGCGGGAGCCGGGGACATGGGGACAAGGGTGGCCAAAGAAGCAGGGGTCTTGGAAGGACAGGAGGGGAGCGGAGGCACAGCCCAGCGGACTTCCCAGCCCCTGCCCGTCCTTCTTTCCCGGCCATTAGCCACCCGGGAACCCTGGAAACAGCCACTGGGGCATCAGCAGCTCAGAACTTCAACACCAGACCCCACGTCCACACCACACCCGTGTTCAGACTGGAGCAAACCCACTACCTGCGTAAGTGTGCCCCAAGTAAAAAGTGTGCCTCGTTTTTGCACATCACTGATGCTGGGCATCGAGCCCTGTGAAGGGATGGACAGATTCCCACCTGCTCAGGAAACTCACCAGCACAGACATCACAGCAGCAAAGTCGGCTGCTTTTTTTTGCTTTGTTTTGTTTTGTTTTCAGTATCAACTTGCTTGTGTTTTGCTCTGTTGGAACATGGATTCAGCCCTGCGAGGATGTGTGACATAAACGTCATCCTGTAAGCGGCCACGTGGGGCATTACCTGTAGATGGCCATGAAGAGTTCGTTGGAGGGAACCCCAAATGCCTCCTGGTACTGGTTCGTGCCATCCCTGCAAACAGGCAGGACGCGGTCATCCAGGGCCTGACGCAGTCGGGGAAACCAGCAGACACTCACCAGGGGTCGAACTTCCCACCTCCCGTCACAGACAGAACACACAGGGGACAGAACTCAGTGACCAAACGTGGGCACGGACCCCCTTCTGGTGCGGAACACACGCATGTCCAGGGCCACGGGCCACACGTGTAGCCTGGCTTTGCCGTGTGAGCGAGGAAGGACAGAATCTAACGACCGCGTAAAGGGAGCAGGAAGTGATGTGCGATTGGGCGATGCTGAGGCCAGAGGACTTGTCGGCCGCCATCTGGGGACACAAGGGCCCATGCTATGCTATTACCAATGCCTATCAGTATCTGTCACATACCTATACCTATTCATC
>NW_024415674.1:1011-1239 GCF_014898765.1 Herpailurus yagouaroundi | reverse complement strand
CCCTGTTCGACGAGGCCTCCAGAATCCTCACGGGCAGCTGCAGCCGGACCTGGGGAACGACATGGGGAGCTTCCAGCTTCCATGCCGACTCAGTCTACACCGCTTCTGGACCTCAGACGAGTGATCTTGTCAGACGTTGGAATGGGGTGCCCATGGGGAGAGAGCCTTAGCTAGCGTTAGGGTTCGGGGCAGGGACGTCGCCAGGGCCGAAGCGACTCCAGTCTCGTG
>NW_024415674.1:594-911 GCF_014898765.1 Herpailurus yagouaroundi | reverse complement strand
TTCCAGCTTCCATGCCGACTCAGTCTACACCGCTTCTGGACCTCAGACGAGTGATGTTGTCAGACGTTGGAATGGGGTCCCCATGGGGAGAGAGCCTTAGCTAGCGTTAGGGTTTGGGGCAGGGACGTCGCCAGGGCCGAAGCGACTCCAGTCTCGTGATCTCCCTTGAGGGCTAAAGTGAGGGCCCATGCCAGAAGGCGGCTAAAATGCAGGGCTAGGGTTCGAGGGAGGCTTAAGTTTCTGTGGATGTTCCCGGTTCGGGGTAGGGTTAGGGTTAGGGTTAGCTCCCTGGAGCTCCAGGCGCCGAACCCTCAGCA
>NW_024415674.1:0-494 GCF_014898765.1 Herpailurus yagouaroundi | reverse complement strand
CCATGCCGAGTCAGCCTGCCCGGCATCTAGGCTCCAGGCGCGTGATGTTGTCAGACGTTGCAATTGGGTCCCATGGGGAGAGAGCCTTAGCTAGGGTTAGGGTTCGGGCTAGGAACGTCGCCAGGGCCGAAGCGACTCCGGTATCGTGATCTCCCTGGAGGGCTGAAGTGAGGGCCCGTGCCAGAAGGCGGCTCAATTGCAGGATTAGGGATCGAGGCAGGCTTAGGTTTCCGTGGAGGGTACCGGTTTGGGTAGGGTTAGAGTTAGGGTTAGCACCCAGGAGGCTCCAGGCGCCGAACCCACAGCAGGGCAGTGGTCTCCGCAAAGGGCTGAGTTGAGGGCACAAGCGACGGTGCCGGTCAGGATCCGTCTTTGGCTACCAAGGCCACACTCGTCGATCCGCCCCTGGTCGAGGAGGCCTCCGGAATCCTCACGGGCAGCTGCAGCCGGGCCTGGGGAACGGCATGGAAGCTGGAAGCTCCCCATGTCGTTCC
>NW_024415673.1:1155-1407 GCF_014898765.1 Herpailurus yagouaroundi | reverse complement strand
AAAAAAAAAAAAAAAAAAAAAAGCATGTGGACTATTACATGGGGACTCTATATTATATTGTACGCTTACATGTCCAGTGAACCCAAGACTGTTTTTTTTTTTTTTTTTTTTTTTTTTTTAAATAAAAAAAAAAACCCCCCCATATTGGGGGGGGGGGGGGGGGTGTGGGGCAGATCTAGACAGTAAGAGTTAAAGCAGCAAGGATAGATTTTATTCGGGAAAATGATTGATTGCAACGGGTTTTGGGGGTGG
>NW_024415673.1:0-1055 GCF_014898765.1 Herpailurus yagouaroundi | reverse complement strand
GGGCTTGCTTGCTGCTGCCCCAATCCCCCTGCCCGCCAGGGCTGTCTAGGATTGGCTGTGGGAGGTGGGGGAAGGCAGGGAGGAGGGCTGCAGAGAATGATTCCTTCGTTCGTTCATTCATTCATGTATTTATTTACGTACTTATTTAAAAGAATTATTTTATTTAGCTTATTACTTATCTACCTACCTACCTACCTACCTACCTACCTACCTACCTTTTTTTTTAGAGAGGAAGTTTATCTGTGTGTGTGTGTGTGTGTGTGTGTGTGTGTGTGTGTGTATGTATAAAAGCAGCCAGAGAACGTTTATTTACTGATTAAATCACTCCGTTTTTTCACATATGGTGAACAGAAAGTATATTTTACCCTACCCCACACATAATAAATGTAAACAGTAAAATGGATGTATACCTCTAACGGTTAACTTATACAGAAACAAAGCAAAACACAACACAACAAAAACATTTATTGCCCAAAGTCACAGTTTACTAAAAACTGTACTGATGGGTCAGACATCTCAATTAGAATACCTTGAGTTTTTACTACAATGTACACTGCACAAGTTTATACTGATTTTTCTTTTTTAAGAATAGGAGGGGAAATACCACAATGGCTATAAAGAGCTTTCCAAACATTGGAAATCATATATCAGAATTAATTGGGGGGGGGGAGCATTTTAAATGAATCCACAGAGTAAGTAACAGGTATTACACTAGTATAGCTTACAGAAAGGAGAGAGGCGCCCTATAGCAAAAACCTCTCCAGGGGAAAAAAAAAAAAAAAAGGACCGAATGTCTTCATTTATCTGCTGGGATTGGGATGGATGCTAACGCGTAAGGAGACCACTCCAGGGGAAAGAAAAAAAAAAGGAAAAAGGAAAATGCAGCTATATGCCTGCCGACCTTTATAAAGAGACTTGCGTTATCTTCAGGAACAATAATCTGTGCAAGATCATTAGTGATCTGAGAAATTTCACGAACCACACAAACTAATAGGAAAGTGCCGACCATGATGTCGAGCATAGGATTTCCAGGTCTGAGTCCTGAGAGAGAGAGA
>NW_024415672.1:0-2992 GCF_014898765.1 Herpailurus yagouaroundi | reverse complement strand
TTGGCTGAAAGACTCATCCTCCCATCTCCTGTTTTTAGCATTTTAAAAACCCATCTTCAGACCTGGACCTAGACCAGGTAGGAGCTGGGGTTCCAGGGGGAGAAACTGGCAGTGATCATGCCAGGAGCTTGGAGAACGGCTTGGGGCTGACTGAAGACCTGGGGGGTGTGGGAAGGCCCCCAGCTACCCACCTGTCCCACCCTGGCTGGCTGTGTCCTGTGCTGGTTACTTGTATGGGCTCTGGGACCAGATTGCTTGGATTTGAATCCTGGTTCTGCTACTTACTTGCTGTGTGACCTGGGGCAATACTTGACCTTTCTGTGCCTCCGTTTTCTTATCTTTTAAATTGTGATTATGAGTACTCACATCCTAGAGTTGTTAAGAGGATTAGATGAGTAGTTTGAAAAACTTTTAACATAGTTCCTAGCGCAGCACGTGAGATAGGGAAATGGAAAGGCTGCATAAAAACCTGCTTTTTGCTCCTTTTCCCGCTTCTGTTCTTGCCAGGACCTGCACCCCCACTTTTATACACGCCTGAGAATGCAAATAGTGTATGTCGTCCTTATAAGGGACCAGGAGTTAATGATTTCTTTAGGATAGAACATGTCTAAGGAAGGACCATGCGAGGGTGTCAGGAAGAAGCTATCACATGTGTTTTGCAGACCACCAGCACTGCACGTCTCCACATCGAGTCCCCCAGCTCTGTGGAGTAACACCTGGGCTCCCGTCTTTGTCCTAACCAGTTCCTGGATGCCTGAGAGGACAGACACACCAGACCAGCGTCCTCAGTAAAACCCCCCAGACCCGACACAGAAAGGCAAGACTCCGTCCTTTCCTTTCTGACTGTCCCACTCCATACCTGCCCTCTCTCTGTACAATGAACTCTGCCTTCACCTTCTGCTGGCTCGCATTTGATTTCCATCCTGTGCTCAGCCAGGGCCCTCTGGGCTGGTCCTGCGGGACCCCCACTGGGTCCCCAGAGCTGGCCTGCCAACATCACATGTATAGTGTCGTGTTTTGTTTTGTTCTACTTTGCTTTAAACTTCATGAAAGAGGTCTTCAGCTGCTTCCATTTTGGCTTCAAGCTTTATAGTTTATCGTCTTGCCATCTTGTCTCTTGGCTTAGGCGGAGGACCCTGCAGGCAAACTATCCCTTGATGGGAACTGAAACTACCCCCTCAGGCAAGGACTGCCCTGAGCCAGCAAGGCCCTGCCGGTGGTTCACTCTAAGACTGTGAATATTTGACCTTGACTGCCTACCTGCTCCTACCCACCCACTTTGCCCTACATTTTCCTGACAGAAAATTTTCCTGATAGAAATAGAGAATCCCAAGCAGGCTCCACCCTGTCAGCACAGAGCCCCACTCAGGGCTCGATCTCACAAACCATGAGGTCATGACCTGAGCCAAAGTCAAGAGTTGGATGCTCAACAGACTGAACCACTCATGTGCCCCCTTTTTAAAAAGTTATCTCCTATCTATCATCTATCTATCTATCTATCTATCTATCTATCTATCTATCTATCATCTATATATCTATCTATATCTGTTTGGGGGGGGCAGAGAGAGGGAGAGAGAGAAACTTTCTTGTTTTACCACCACTCTGTCATCAGCGGCCTGGGCAGAACCTGGTCTGCCTGACACCCCTAGAGCCAGGTACCCTTGCACGCCCCCCATGTCCATGTCATTCAAATCAATATTTATTTCTCTAAACAAAATGGCCTGGGTGCAGTATCAGTGATAAGACATTCTCAACTCCCGGCTGATTCTAGAGATGACGTTTATTTCTGGAAAACACGATTTTCAGAACATTTTGTGCAATGTGTGGAAGCCAATGAGAGGGACACTTGTCACCAGGCCTTAGCACTTATGGGTGTTTTCCTCAGGATTCTGCCTTGCAATCACAGTCACCCAATGAAGATTTCAGCCTGGCCCGGAGGTGGGTGCTTGGATACTCCTGGAGTATTTCCCTTCCTGTAACTACAGGGAGCTTTGAAATGACACCTGTCATTCACCGGGTAGCCCTGAGCAAATAGCCCTGACTACAACCACCGTGGCCTTCAGGTCCTGCACAGCCTGGGTGTCATGGAAACCCAGGAGGGGGCTCTGCTGGTGGAATGCAGGGAGGTGGGATCAGGGGTCTGAAGAAGGTTTGTGATGAATGGACTCTTCTCCACTCCTAGACCAGCAGCAGAAGCATTTCAGTGTTGACCTGGCACCAAGCAGACAGTGTGTTGGAATGGAGAAGAGCCAGCACTAGAGACAGCTCACATTGAAACCCTAGGCCAAGCACTTATTAGCTCTGTGACCTTGGGTGTGAGAAATAAGCCCACTGACTCAATCAAAGGAGGGACGCAGAGGCTCTGAGCACAGCGAAGTGAGGCTTTAATCAATGTCATTGCTAGAGCAGGTGTCTAATGAACAGACACACTGGGGGCGGTTTCAGCAGACGGTTTATTCCTAGCCTGCAAGTCCCTCCCCTGATTCCTCATTGGCTGAGTACCTCAGAGGTTACAGCCTTACCCGGATGTCGCCTATGCCCACGTAAGGCAACAAGTAGTCCGATTGGAACAAAGGTATATTCCCTGAGGTGATGCAGAGACTTTCAGTCCGTCTTCTCCTTGTTCTTTGGTGCACACTCATTGCAAAACCAATAAAAATAAGCCCTAGAAATGGAGAGGAGAAGAACCAGGAAGTGAAGTGTCCAAGGGTTTGGGACTCCGTTGTGGGGAGTTCATACATATTTCCAGCAGGCTGTGAACCTACTGTTAGCTAGACAGCACCGCTTTTATTTGGTACTTCTGAAAATGAATCATCTCCCTTACTTCTCACGTTGGGTAAGTGAGCTTAGCTGTTCCAAGCCCTGGTCCCCATACCTGTGAAATGGGGACAATAATGGCACCTCTGAGATAACGCATGGAATGTAATTACTCGGGGTTTGTGTGCTCCACGAATGGGATGATTTGTTATTTATTCACGCCTGGACCATTTTT
>NW_024415671.1:0-5129 GCF_014898765.1 Herpailurus yagouaroundi | reverse complement strand
CGGAGCCTGGAGCCTGTTTCCGATTCTGTGTCTCCCTCTCTCTCTGCCCCTCCCCCGTTCATGCTCTGTCTCTCTCTGTCCCAAAAATAAATTAAAAAAACGTTGAAAAAAAATTTTAAAAAAAGAAAAAAATAAAATAAAAAGAGAATTCCTACACCACGGGAACGTTTTTAAGGCCCTTGATACATAATGCCACCTTGTTCTCCAGAAAGTTGATGCCCCCCCCAGGTCAGCAGCAGTGACACGTGCGTTCCAATTCCATCACACTGCCAGGACGAGGTTTTCTTCTTAGAAGATCTTGGATTTGGGTAGACAGCAGTCATCTTTTCTTTCTGGTTATATTTTATGAGTCCTCGAGGTACCGATGATTTTCCCGTGTATTAGCAAACCAGTTGGATTCCCCCCTGTGGTAATAACCAGTTCTTGCCCTTCTGTGCTTATCAGCTGGGGTCTCAGATTCTCATTTTGTGGGAAGATCACTGAGCCTAAAAGTGGGTGAATGAGCGTCCTGAATTCTTGACCTCTCTGGGCTCGCTAACACGAATAGGAGCTCCTCTCCAGGCCCCCGAGTGCTGATTCTCACACTTCATGCTGCACAAGATTCCCTTGGGAGCTCGTATGACTGAAAGACGCCTGGACCCACCCATTGAGATTATGAGTTAGTGGGGCAGAGGCGGGTTCTAGGAATCTGCATTTTTAAAAAAAAATTTTTTTTTCAACGTTTTTTATTTATTTTTGGGACAGAGAGAGACAGAGCATGAACGGGGGAGGGGCAGAGAGAGAGGGAGACACAGATTGGAAACAGGCTCCAGGCTCTGAGCCGTCAGCCCAGAGCCCGACGCGGGGCTCGAACTCCCGGACCGCGAGATCGTGACCTGGCTGAAGTCGGACGCTTAACCGACTGCGCCACCCAGGCGCCCCAGGAATCTGCATTTTTAATAAGTATTCCAGGAGATTCTGAGGCTGGTGGTCCAGAGAATGAAAGACACAGCCCCCAAGAGAGAAATGGGTGTCATTATCAGTATTTCCATGTGGGCATGTGAGGAACGAAACGACTCCGTTTCCTCAGACATTGCCTGGGGTACAGTAGGCACTCAGTTCGGGCTCATTCCATTGGTTAGTTTGTTAATTCGAAGCACCCAGTATGTACTCAGCTATTATTTCTGCGTGGCCATTAGGGACGAGGCAATCAGCAGACCCAGTAAAGACTTGCCACACCAGATAAATGCAATGCTAGGCATTCAAGAGGATTTCAGTGCATGTGTGTGACAAGTAGCCACATGGCCAGGAGGTAGTGGTGTCCGGTCTCAATGCAGCCCCGTTTTATCAGGGAGAATGGGTTTGCAGGAGGCTTTCTTGGGTGCCTGGTCCGGGAGGCTGAAGGAGGAGGGGTAAAGGATCAACACGCTAACATGCCGGACTCAACTAGAAGAACCCGCAGATCCCGTGAGCCAGGCTGTCTCCCCAGACCCTCAGGCTTGTGTCTCCTGTCATGTGACTCGCCCTTTTCCATGGGTTTGACGTTAGCACTTGAGGCCTTTGGGAAACTCGTTTGCCTCTGGCAGCAGGCTGGAAATGGCTCTTCACCTGGCTAATCCTGACCAATTGCTTGCCCCCGGGTGCCCCCTTTTCTTTCTTCTGACTCCAACCTTCTATGGCTTCTGAAGCTGAGGTCTTTCCTAAGACTTGTAGAGAGAAAACACCAACCCTCTCCCCCAGTGGAGCCCTCCAAAGGCCCTTAGGAGGTTCTGGAGGTGGAGCTCTTCCTTTGACAGATGGGAACCTTTCCTCCAGGGTGCTGGCGTTTCAATAGAAGTGCAAGGGTGACTCACCAGTCGTTTTGTGGGTTGAATGCCATTTTGGGGTTGTTTTGGGGAGACTCCTTGTGTTTGCCTGGTGCACAGTGTGCACAAGTCTCATCGTCCGGGCAGGCCGCAAAATCCCACCGCCAGCCCTGGGGGACTCCCGAGACACTGTACTTCAGAGACATTCCGCACAACCTTTCTTCACGGAACTGGGGGTGTTTGTGAGCCGGTGTGCATGTAAGCAAGTAAGGCCCGCTCTTCTGATTAGGAATAGCATCCTTCTGGGCCAGCCGGCTGTACCCCCTGCAGCTAAACTCAGGTATCGGAAGGAATAACAACTGGAAGCTTAGGAGGGAGGGAGGAAAGAAAGCACAGAATTCTTAGCAGCCCAGAAAAGCGAGGCCGTGGAAGAATACGTAGTGACATCAGGTGTCCACGAGCCATTTGCAGTTGAAAACTGCAAGTTAAGGCACAGCAAACCCATTACTTCATTAAATGTTAATGGAGGCGGGGTGCCTGGGTGGCTCAGTCGGTTAAGCGTCCGACTTCAGCTCAGGTCACGATCTCGTGGTCCGTGAGTTCGAGCCCCGCATCAGGCTCTGGGCTGATGGCTCAGAGCCTGGAGCCTGTTTCCGATCTGTGTCTCCCTCTCTCTCTGCCCCTCCCCCGTTCATGCTCTGTCTCTCTCTGTCCCAAAAATAAATAAACATTAAAAAAAAAAATGTTAACAGAGGCAATCAATAATGGAGTCATGAGATTTTCATTATCTTCGTTGGATTTTGGTACGTTTTCCAAAGCGAATACAAGCAATGTATTGTGTTTTTCCATCGTTTCGAAGGACGCAGCCAAAGAGCATTAAATGAAAACCAGAATTCTTCCTCTCTTCAGGGGCGCCTGGGTGGTTCAGCCGGGTAGGTGTCCAGCTCTTGAGTTCGGCTCAGATCGTGATCCCAGGGTTGTGGGATCAAGCCCCACAACGGGGTCCCTGCTGAGCATGGAGCCTGCTTGGGATTCTCTCTCTCTCTCCGCTCCTCTCCCCCGCTCGCACTGTCTCTCTCTCAAAATAAAACAAAACAAGACAAAACAGAACAAAACAAACTCTCTTCTCATCCACTCTTCTTATCCTACAGACCTAAATATACTTGACAGTTTTTATGTGTGTGTAATCTTCAAAAGTTTAAAAGAAAGGTTTGTTTTTATTTACATAATAGGATATTTTTATTTACATAATAAAAACATATACATTATATGTGTGTGGTTTAAAAAAAATTTTTTTTAACGTTTATTTATTTTTGAGAGAGAGAGACAGAGCATGAGTGGAAGAAGGGCAGAGAGAGAGGGAGACACAGAATCTGAAGCAGGCTCCAGGCTCTGAGCTGTCAGCACAGAGCCCGACGCGGGGCTCGAACCCATGAACCGTGAGATCGTGACCTGAGCCGAAGTCGAATGCTTAACTAACAGAGCCACCCAGGCGCCCCATATGTGTGTGTTTTTAACACAGTAGTATCATACTATATGCACTTATGTGGAACTCCAAGCTGCCTTATTCCTTGTAATGGCTACATTTTATTCCGTGGCATGCATGTGTCATAATTTATTTAAATTGTCTCCCGTTAGTGGTCATTTAGACCAGTGATAGTATTTTTTTCCTATCAACAAGTTTCGTATTGTAATTTTATTTTATTTTATTATTAAATTTTTTAAAAAATCTTTATTTTTGAGAGAGAGAGACAGAGTGCAAATGGAGGAAGGGCAGAGAGAGGGAGACACAGAATCCAAAGCAGTCTCTAGCTTCTGAGCTGTCAGCACCGAGCCTGATGGGGGGCTCGAACTCAGGAACCACGAGATCATGAACTGAGCCGAAGTCACATGCTTCACCGACTGAGCCACCCAGGTGCCCCATCATATTGTAATTTTTAAAATAAAGACAAAGAAGGGAAGTAGAAAAGCAGGATGGCCGGAGGCAAGGTGTGATTACCAAGGAGAGATACTGAGCTACAGAACCAAGAATTACAAAGGGCACAAACAGCCGCTGAGTGAGTAAAACCAAATCCAACGAATCGAAACCTCAAAAACTCTCGGGTGAACTCCTTTCTGGCTCTCTGAGTGCCTATCCTAAAGGAATGAGGATGTTTTTAACAACCTGATGACCCCATTAGCTCCTAGATTTCCTCTTTGAATCCAAGACCCGTAATTCTTTATCTATTGGCTTGCGGCTACCCCACCTTCTAGTCAGTGTTGGATGTATGGATTTGCTGTTCAGGAGAGAGATCAACGCTTCGCTGGATATCATAGACACGCAAACCGAAAACCCCGTATAGTCATCTCTTGAACATCAGGTTACCTACCAAAGGGAATGTGCCTGATTCTACCCGGAAGACTCAGAACAGGTTTCACAGAGGAAGGCACAGTGATGTTGGGCTTTGAAGGATGAATAAGAGTTTTCTAGCCAGAGACCAGGGGAAGGGCATTTTAAGCAGAGGGAACAGCCTGGGCAAAGACACAAACATCTTAACATGAGGTTTGTTTAACTGGATAATGGTGATTCAGTTGGATGGCTGAAATATGGGGAAGTGGCTGGAAACAGCTGGAAAGACAGGTTAGGCCAGGTTGTGAAAGTCCTTGAAGGCCAGCTTAAGGAGGTTCAGTTTTTTATTCTAAGGGTAATAGGAGCCATGGAAGGTTTCAAGCAGGGAGGGGACATAATGAGGTGTGCCCAGCAGAGATGATCCCATGGACGGGACAGAGAGGCTAGACGCAGACTTCGGAAGCAGGAAGATAGGTCAGGCCGAGGCAAGAGGACTGGAAATTTCGTGCTGTTTGTTCCTTGGTGATCCAAGTCCTAGGAGAGCTCACAGTGAAAAAATGATCAAATATTGATGATTTCATACAGTGCACCTTACTGGTAGGCAAAGGCTTGGCCCCGACCTGAGTGCTGGCCAACAGGAAAGTGAGTGGTTGTGGCCTCCGCGTGGATGAGTTACCTTTGCGAAAGTGCGAGAGAACTCTAGCATTCTCTCCGAGACCCATTAAGGACCTACTCTTGTTTTTTAAGGTATGAGAGTAGTGTTGGGTGTACGCCTGAAAGGAATCTTTATCTTTTAGATATACAACCTGAACTGCTTGTAGTTGAAGTAATGTGGTGTTTGATATTTGCTTCAAAACGGTCTGGGGCAGGGCGGGGTGGGTGGGAGGCGGGCGGAGGTATGGAATGAGCAAGACGGGCGAAGAATTGGCATTTGTCGGAGCCGCCTGATGGACACATGGGAACTCACATTGTTATCTGTCTGCTTTTGCAGAGGCTTGGCACATTTCCACGATAAC
>NW_024415670.1:0-2254 GCF_014898765.1 Herpailurus yagouaroundi | reverse complement strand
AGTGTGCTGCTGGCATCAAATGAGACATTTAGGCCAGTGGAGCTCATCACGGAGCCCAGAAGTAGAAGTTTGCAGATGCAGTGAGCAAATCCTCCACGAGATTTCCAACAATGCACAGTGGGGGTAGGGTAGTGTCTCTTAAACATGGTGTTGACTAGGGGCACCTGTGTGGCTCGGTAAGTTAAGCATCCCATTTCCACTCAGGTCATGATCTCACGCTTGGCGGGTTTGAGCCTCACATCAGTCTCCTGCTGACAGCTCACGGCCTGGATTCTGTTTCTGCCTCTATCTCTGTGCCTCCCTACTCATGATCTGTCTCTCTCCCTCAAAAACAAAGTAAAAATTAAAAAATAGTACTGATATATACATGCAAAATAATAACATTTGGCCATAATCTTGCTTCATACACGTACATCGACACAAAAAAATCTCAAAATGGATGAAGGATGAAGAAGAACACTTGAACCTAAATGCCTTCAAAGAAAACATGAAAGATAAACGTCATGACATTCACTTGAGAATGATTGATTTGATATAAAAGCAAAGTCACAGAAAAAAAAGCAGGCAAGGGGAACTACACCATACTAGAAAAGGGGCTAGCAAATATTTGCAGAGCTAGAAGGCAGTCTAGGGAGGGTAGACATTACAATAAAAAATATTGAAAAGGAGTTAATATCCAAAATGCAGGAGGGACAATAAGGTGTTCTCATTTCCCTGCCATCAGACCACACCTCAAGCTTCCCCCTTTCCCTAATGGAGACCCACCACCATTCCAATTGCTCCTCAGAGGATGAGTCTTAAAGATGTGTCCACTAGTGTCTAGGCCTCACATGCACAAGAGGATGGATTGCCCCCAGTGCAGAGCCTGTGCTCAGGGGGCCTGAGAAAGGAGCTGCCCCCACCCATCAGTAGCCAGATGCCCTGTCTTGCTGCAGAGGGAGGACCTGACCCTGTGATAGACTCTGTTACTGCGGGATGTTCTTGCTTTACCTCCTCACTGTGTAACACCCCGATCTTGTGAGTAAAGAAAGAACAGAATTTGATTCAGATGGCAATCAAAGCTACTGATTTGTACAATGTAGGAACCATAAAGTCTTTTCCCACCTATTACCCCCCCCCCCCATCTTTTGTCCCTAACCGGGCTGCCGCTCATGCCTCAATTCCTGGTGGTGAAGACGCGTTACTGGAATGAACATCTCTACTTTCTTGTCAATGCCATTGCACTCTGATTCACAAGTTCTCTTTTCATGTATGCTTGGGGGAGGCAACTAAGTTGGGCTCAATATTACTCCAAGTTCTTGAAGCCAACTTACATTCTGTGCCTTCACCCAAGGCACAGTATGTATGTCCCTGACTTGTCACTCTTTTACCAAAGGAATCAGGGAGCCCTTGCAGACTCGCCACCCTCCTAAAGCACTAGCCAGACAGGGCCATACACCCTCCTGTCTTCTTAATGTCCACGGTTGCAAACAGCTACTGCCAACGAACTATGTCACAGTGCTTCAAAACTCCCCACAAAGTGTCTTGTCAGTTTTTCCCATCCCTGTCACTGGTACAAAAATGCAGTTGCATAATCTTCTAAGGAAACCTGGCTACTGCTTCCCAAGGACCCCTAACTTCAATGCTTTGCTCTGTCTCTCTGTGAGCCCCTCACCCCTACCTGATGCTGCCACAGATTTCTTTTCGTGGCTTTCAGAGTCATTAACCTACTTTAAAGTGTTAATATTAGCTCTGTGAACACCCCAAACTCTCAGCTGTCTGAATATCAATAACATGTTTCACCTCTCATTCCATGGAAATGGAGTGGCTACAGGTATCCTGCACCAACCTGTGCCTCTTGGATATGTCCTATAACTTTCTTCGCATGAAAATTAGACCTTGGGTCATCAGGCCCCACTGCATGCTTGCACCCCCACAACTGCTGTCTGGATACATTAGGATCCCCACTCACCTCTGTATTCCTCTCTGACAAGTTTGTAATTTCCAGGCCAATACCTACCTACCAGCTGGCCACTGACCAACCCCTCCATCATCTTGTGTCATGTTTACAGTTTAAATCGGGTTATCCCACTCCCCTCCCTAAAAAGGGAGACCTGGGGTACCTGAGTGGCTCAGTTGGTGGGCGTCCTACTTCAGCTCAGGTCATGATTTTGCGGTTTGTGAGTTTGAGCCCTGCATCGGGCTCTGTGCTGTCAGCTCAGAGCCTAGAGCCTGCTTCAGATTCTGTGTCCCCCTCTCTTTCTCTCCTCCCCCA
>NW_024415669.1:0-10345 GCF_014898765.1 Herpailurus yagouaroundi | reverse complement strand
CCCCCCCCCCCAGCCAGGTGCAGCAGGCGTCCTCCTGAAGAGGCAGCCACCCCCCCCCCAGCCTCACACCCCCCAGCACAGGTGCAGGCGTCCTCCTGAAGAGGCAGCGCCCTCCCCCCCAGTCCCAGATGCAGGTGTGGCAGGTGTGCCCCGCGACTCCATCGCAGCTGCTGGAGGACGCAGAATGGAGGTGGCTGGGGGTCAGTGACCGGGTCACGACGCCTGCGGCTAGAAGCCAGAGTGGGTCTTTAAAAGGTGAGTGAAGAGTAAGATGGAGAGGACGCCCCGAATGGAGCGTCACCTCCTCACGTTAAACCGCACCTTTCCCAGGAGCTCACGAAGACAGAAGTTAAGTCCTTCAGGAGAGTTGCCCTGACCGAGGGGAGAGGAGACCAGAACAAGCCAGGAGACAGGCAGGTGTTGGGTCCTCAGCCCACCTGCCCCTCAGGCTGTAGGGGAGAGGCCGAGAGAGGCAGGGGAGGGGCTGCGGAGGGGCGGAGGGGGTGGCTCTGAGGGTCAAGAGCCACTCCGGGCTTCTGGAGGCTTCCGGCAGGTCTGGGGGTGTGGGCACCTTGAAGGGCCGGGCGCAGGAGGGGGGCAGTAAATCAAGCAGGAGCTCCCAGAGCTCCTGGGGACCCTCTTTTGAGACAGAGGGTCAGAGAGCACCCCTGGGGGAGATGCGGGGCCGGCCTGGAGCGGTATTCAGGAAGCTTGGAGGATGGGGACAGGAGGGTCACCCACCGCCCTCGCACTTTCACCGGGGCTGTGTCTAAGGTTGGTGCTTGGGAGAAGGTTCTAGAGCATGAGGATAGGTGAGGGCAATGGGGGAAGGTTGACGACGGAGGCGAGCCTGCCCAGGATGTCAGGCCCTGAGGCAGGCTGGCCAAGGTCCGAATGGGGAGAGGCCAAGGGCACTCAGCAGGCCAGCTGGCAGCACAGCCCTGGACTCTGGGCCGGACTCGGGGCTGGGGGTCAGACTGGACCCCGGGAGCAGGGGGTGGGGGTGGGGAGTGGTAGGCCTGTGGCGTGGTCTTTAGTGGTGGCCAAGGTTCAGAGGGCAAGGTCACTGGCTGGGAGGCTGGAGGGTGGGGTGGGCAATGCCTGAGTCAGCTCTCCGAACAGGTAAGGAGCTGAGAAAGTTGTCACATAGGGCAGAGAGCCTGGCCAGAGTCTTAGGAGGAGGGACCCCGACTCAGAGAGGTCAGAGGTCAGAGGTCAGAGGGAGGGAGAGGAGTAGCTTGGGCAGCGGTTTGGGAAAGGCAGAGTCGGTGATGGGGGGGAGCAGGGCAGACCCTAAAGTCCAAGGGGCATCCGGGGACACACCTTCCTCATGTTCTCAGCCAAGCGCCCCTTGGTTCTCTCTCCACGCTCAGGAGCCCAAGTGTCTCTCCAGGGACAACTACAGGCTCCTTGCTGGCATCGCGTCATGTGAGAGAAGCCAGGTCCTCCCCTCCCCCCGTCACCATCCGGGGACTCTGTCTAGGATCAGCCCTCGAGGCCCATCCCTCCAGGTTCACCTTGGCCGCGGGGCAAGGCCTAACCCCGCCACAGACCTTCAACTTCAGCGAAAACCCGGCAGAAACCGTAAAACACTGGAACAGCTTTTTTGGGTCTTGGGAGATGGAGACAGAAAGTGCCCTGTGGCAGAGAGTTTATAAGGGCCAGAGCCACAGGCTTAAGGAAGTTCTTTGGAAAGAGTCGCCATTGGGGTGCCCGGGGGGCTCAGCCAGTTGAGAGGCCAACTTCGGCTCAGGTCATGATCTCATGGTCCGTGAGTTCCAGCCCCACGTCGGGCTCTGTGCTGACAGCTTGGAGCCTGGAGCCTGCTTCGGATTCTGTGTCTCCCTCTCTCTCTCTGCCCCTCCCGCCCCTCACTCTCAAAAATAAAACAAACGTTAAAAATAAAAAAAAGAAAGAATTGGCGACTGGTGCAGGCAAAAATAACGAATGTGGGTCTACATGAGACAGGTCACCGTGCCGGGTGCTGGGTGCAGGTTCAGTGATCCGCACGGGATGTGCCGGCTGGGCAGGTCTACGAGCTCCCGTCCCAGGGCGCCTGGGGGCTCCGTCGGTGAAGGGCCCGACTCTTGGTTTTGGTTTATGTCACGATCTCAGTTTGTGAGTTCAAGCCCCGAGTCAGGCTCTGTGCTGACAGATCCTCTCTCTCTGCCCCTCTCTTCTGCTCCCCCCGCCGCCCCCCCCCCCGTGCCCTCTGTGTCTCAAAATAAACTCACTTTAAAAACTCAGGTCACATGCAGGTGTGGGCTCCACGCCAGCTTGGGGCCGCCTGTGTCCTTCGCATCAGCACAGCTCCGAGCCCGAGGCTGGCCTGCCTGGCAAGCTCCGCAGGACAGCCGCACGCCTGACTCAGACCATCCGGGGCTCTGCCCGCAAGACTGGATGGCCCACAGAGGGCGTGTGGAGCCCGCGTGTGGACTGGAGAAGAGTGAGGGGCCCGAGGCCCCTGGGGACGAGGGGCCCCTGGCGGTGGTGACGGGCGGCACTCACCCCACAGAGTGACGGGTGTACTCCCTCCAGGCCCCGGGGACTTGGGGGACACTTGGGGGCTCATAGCCCACGGGAGACGGACGGCGGGGTAGGAGCCCCTGGCGCATACGCGGTGCTGGCCGAGGTCACTGACTCGAGAGCGCTCAGCTCTCGGTGCTTACTTTAAAAGCTGCCCTGGGAAGAGCAAGACAGAACGGGTGAGGGGGTTCCCGAGCTCGGGTCGTGTCCAAATGTCCACACTCCGGATGCCAGCAGGTGGCCATTCGCCACGGGCCCGGGCAGCAGCTCAGAAGGAGTTGTTTTTCTCATCACCGCGGGGCCATCCAGGGACCCACCCGCCCCCCATCCCCGCCGGCCTGCAGCAAGCCAGGGAAGCGTGCAGGGGTCGGGGCGCCAGGGGAGGGTCGGCTGCCCTTGGTTCCAGCAAAGCCACCGGCTGAGCAGTAACGGGGAAAGGAGGGTCCCGGCACATTCTCTGCTCTGAGCCACCGCCGTCCTAGGAAACACTCCAGCAGGCAGCCAGACCACCTCTGTGGGCAGCCCCTCCTGCCGGAGGAGGGGATGGGGCCCTGTCCCTTCAGGTTCCCCAGACCCTGTGCACTAGGGGGTGATATGCTCAGCCGAGGGGGCTTCAGGGAAGGGGGTCCTGAAGAGGGGGAGGGGGTCTCGATGAGGAGGAGGGGTCCCTGAGGAGGGGGGAGGGGCCCCTGAGGACGGGGAGGGGTCCCGTGGAGGGGGAAGGGTTCCCGTGGAGGGAGAGGGGTCCCGTGGAGGGAGAGGGGTCCCTGAGGAGGGGGAGGGGCCCCGGAGGAGGGGGAGAGGTCCCCGAGGAGGGGGAGGGGGTCTCGAGGAGGGAGAGGGGTCCCCAAGGAGGGGGAAAAGATCCCATGGAAGGGAAGGGGCCCCTGAGGAAGGGGAGGGGCCCCTGAGGAAGGGGAGGGGCCCCTGAGGAGGGGGGAGGGGGAGGGGCCCTGAGGAGGGGGAAGGGGTCCCGAGGAGGGGGAGGGGGTCTCGAGGAGGAAGAGGGGTCCCCAAGGAGGGGGAAAGGATCTCATGGAGGGGAAGGGGCCCCTGAGGGGGGGGGGGGGCCCCTGAGGAGGGGGGAGGGGGAGGGGTCCCCAAGGAGGGGGAAGGGGTCCCATGGAGGGGGAGGCAGCAGAGGAGACCCCGTGGAGCAGAAACCCCCCACCGCAGCACAGATACACCCAGAACAAGGAGTGTGTGAGCCGGGTGACCAGACCCCAGGAATGGCGCATCTCTGCCCCGGGGGAGACCCCTGGGAGGGATGGGGAGAGGCCCGCTTCTTCTCTCCAATCGGGAAACCCGATGCAGCTGCCCAGACTGCCTTCCGTCTTTCCACAGGGGTGCAGGTGGGCACAGAGGGCGTGGGGTCGGGGGCCTTCTCCTGCCACCTGCGAAGCTAGGGCCCCCCTCTGGGCCTGCTCCCCTCCTCCGGTGACAGTTTAAGTGACTCCTCTGTGACAGGGACCATTAAAGGCCACCTTGTGTTTTGAAAGCCCCCTCTAAGCTGTGTGCTTATTCCCTGACCTCACGCTCTGCTTAGACAGTAAACGCTGGTGTCTCTATTTGACGGGCGGCAGCGTGGGAGCCCGCCTGGTGACATTCACAGACTCAGAAGCACACGCTGGAGAGTAAGGGTGCCACCAGCCCCACCTCAGACATGGATGGGACCCCAGTGACGGTCTTCCAGATCTGAGTGTCGTGTTGGGACAGACAGGGCAACCAGGGGAAGGCACAGCATCAGTGAGAGCCCAGCCTCCTCCCTCCCTCCCAGCCTCCTCCCTCCCAGCCTCCCTCCTTCCCAGCCTCCTTCTGCTCCTGCCCTGCCAGCCACAGCATGGGTGATAGAGAAGCCACCACTGCAGCTTCCCCTTCCAGGAGAGCTGAGTTGGCTGTCGGAGGCCTCCTGTCCCTCTGAGCTCTCCACACAGGTCCTCATGGATTCGGTGCCCCGCCCCCGGGGAGCCCCACCGTGCACCGCCCCAGCCCTGTGCATTTTACATGCACCAATGCCCTTGGAGGTGGGAGCTGCCAGTGTTCTCACTTACCAGATGAGGAAACTGAGGCACGACAACGTTAAAGACCTTGTCCCGAATCACGGCCGGTCATGCCCCGCGCCCGTCTGCCAACTCCTGGAGGGTGGGAACCATTCTGCTCCCATCCGTGTTCCTCACCAGGACGGAGACGACCCCAGAGCACCTGAGTCAGATCTGGTGCCTGAATGAAGTGGTGGGCGCGTGGATAGATGGAGGGACGGCGGGTGAACGGATGCGCACAGGAACGGCCGACGCGTGACTGACACAGCTTCTCGTGGACTTGCTCTGGGACAGGCTCGCGGACTGCCCAGCTCCAGCCCCGCCCCCAGATCTGTCCACACAGGGGTGCACGGGGATCCGTGCCAGGGACTGGGCCAGCAGTGCAGGAAGGGCGCCCAGCAGGGCAAGGAAGCCAACGGAGGAGACCTGCTGGGTGGGTCCCAGCCCCCACTTCGGCCCTGCAGTCCCCCAGAGCCCCTCTGGACAGAGGCCCAGGAGACAGGGGAGAAAGGGGCGTGCAGGGGCGTGCCCAGCGCGCAGAGCTGAGCGGGATTCGAGGGGGGCCGGAGCAGAGATGACACCGAATAACTGCGCAGATCCTGGCAAACAGCTCCCTGCAGAGGGGCTTGTTCTGGAGCCCAGGGAGGTGTCCTCGTGGCCCCGAGGCCCAGGCAGGGGTGGGGACGAAAGGCGGCACGTGGGGGAAGTTTTCCAGAAACCAGTGACCCTTTGAGCGGGACCTCCTCCTCAAATAAAGAGCCAACATCCCACCTTCCTTGGGGCTAGGGGTGTCCACAAGAAAGAGTATACGGAAGGCAGGTGTGCAACCCCTCGGGAGCGTTCCTAGAGGGAGGGGAGGCCCTCTCCATCCCCTTCTTCCTTTCTGCTGGCTGGAAGGCACATGGGATGACTGGAGTCTCAGCAGCCATCTTGGGCCATAAGGATGAAGCCCCTGCTGCTGACACCGGAGCAGTGAGTCAGAGAGACCGAGGAGCCTGTGTCCCTGACACCTGGAGCCCTGCACTGGCCCTGTGCCCCTCCTATGGGCTTCTCTGATGAGACAGAAACAAGCTTGGGCGAGTCTAAGGCACTTGGGGTGGAGCAGGAGAGGGGGTTACGTGCACTTCCTCTCCTGGCCGAACAGTCACTGTCCTCCAGGAAGCTTTGCTGATGCGCTGTCTGCATAAACCAGCAGAGGGCGCACACACTCAGAGAAAACGAGGTCACACACACGCGCGTGCACGCACGTCTGCAGGTGAACACACACACACACACACACGCCTGAAGGTGCACACACGCACGTGCACACGCACCTGCAGGTGCACATACATGCGCACGCGCACACACACGGCCCCCACGACTCCCCTTGGGACTGAAGTTTGTAGACCAGTGATGAAAGCTGCACACATCTGCCAGCACTGAGAAGTCCCGGCGTTATGAACGCTACCGGTCAGCGCACAGATGCGAACTTCACAGACCACAGAGTAAGGTAGTGACGTCCCTGGGCACCAGGAAGAGCAGGGCCATCAGATGTGATCTGCCCTTGAGCTTCTCGGCCTTGAGGACGGTAGCTGAGGATGAGGGAGAGGGTCACATTCTGTGAGAACGTGGCCTGGCCCCTGGGGAGGCTGGTTGGCAGCCCCTCACCCCGGGTTCTGCAGGCTGAGGTCAGGCGGAGCCCCGTCTCAGAGTGACCCTGCTTCCTGGACCAGGGGTTGCCTTTCTTTGTCCACATGGGGGTCTGAGGGCGGCCTCCGCCATTCCCTCCGCCTGGCCCCTCCCCAAACTGGGGCCCAGGTGACCTCTGGAGGCAAGAAAGGGGCCGCTGGGCCGTGGGAAGGGAGGTGGGCGCAAGACGGGTCAGAGAGCTCCCTGAAACGGGCCGGGAAGAGGGGCTTCAAGCACCTGCTATGGGGACAGCGGAGGGGGGGATCCCGGGGGGGGACACTTCCCACTGATGTTGTCCCTCCTGGTAATATACCTGTGAGAGACTGACCCTCAGGAGGAGTGACCCTCTGACCCATGACCTGCAGCCCGTCGTCTATGGCAACCGGCCAGGGTGCCCCGCAGCCCAGCCAGCTCTGCCCCAGGTCCCCCCTGGTTGATGCCCAGGACCGGCCTCTGCCTCCTTGGAAGACCACCCGTGGGCCCTGGGCCTCCACAGTGCCTATGCTGCGTGAAGCCCCGGTCGGGGCGCCTCAGCGGCACAGACCCCGGGGAAGGCCCAGTGAAGCTGAATTTGGAGCCGAAGGAGGAGGGTCTCCGGACGCCCTGCCGTCGGTGGACAGCCTCCCGCCAGCTCCTCGAGGCCCCCTCACACCCTGTCGCCTCCACAGCGGCTGACGCTGAGCCCCCAGCTGGGTCACCCAGTGCCAGAGCGATGTGTGAAGTGATGTCCTCAGCCGGGCTGACCGGGGGCCGGGGGGGGTGCCACCGGGAGGGCTCTTGGGGATTATCACAGCAGAGGGATCTGGACACGGAAGGCTCTGCAGCTCAGTTTGTATTTTTCTTTATGGTTATCATCCATTTTTTTCCTGCTGCAAGAGCTTTATTGTTTCCCTTTGGTCAACGGCTCTGGAGCCGGCTCCCGCGAGCTTGGAAAACTGTCAAGTGACCACAGGGAGAGGCTCAGGCACCAGTCGCGGCTCCAGGGGGACACCACAGGGGCCCCTCAAAGGCTGCCGGGCTCGGAGGCTCCCAGTCGTGCTTGAGGGTGAGGCCTTCAAAGGGATGCTGGCCTCGCCCAGCCTGGGGGCAGCCGGCCTGCAGGGGTAGGTGAGGGGGTCGCCCATCTCCTTGACAGTCCTCCTCCTCATCCGGGAAGGGCTCACCAGGAAGTCACAGAGCTGGGGGGCTGTGTGGGCAGGACCAGGGCACGCAGAGCCCAATGGGCCTGGTTCAGGCTCTTCTCCAGAAGCAGGCGGCTTCCCCGGCGCCCGGGGTTTGTCCCCCTCGTCCGGGAACGGTTTCTGCACATCCTGGAAGAGGGCATGGCCGTGGCGCTGATATTGTGTCTTCGAGAGATGCCCACGCCCTCTGGAGCCACGTGGTCATGGTGGAGACAGAAGAGGGCCCGGAGAGAGGGAGACAGGGGGCCCACAGGTGCACGTGGACCAGGCAGTTGACCGCGGTCTCCACCTCAGGGGAGTAGTTCTGACGAATCTGGTAAAACAGGGTGTTGCAGGGGGTGGCCGGGAAGACGGCTCGAAGGTGGAGACTGGAAGACAGGTTGGAGGGTGGTCGGAGGCCGGCAGACGGGGCGTCCCTGGGTCTGTTCTGTCCAAACACCGTTGAAGCAGGAGGCAGATCCGCGGGACCACGGGCGCATCGCCGCAGCTCAGTTTTTAAAGTTGCCGTTGTTTGAACACAGCTGAGCAGACGTGTCAGCTGACTTCTCCAGTCTCCTCTCCTTGCTGGTGTCGTCGCAGGTGAGCAGGGCCTCCCTGAAGCCTCACCGGCGGCCGCAGCCTGCCGTGCACCAGGGCACTGGGCTTCCCGCGCCTGTCTGACCCCCCTATTCTGCCTTCTGCTCCCAGGTATCACTGCCCCTTCTGGGCGACCCTCACATTCCAGAACATCCTATCTTATGGAAGGTGAATGGAGCTCCTGAGAGCGTCCAAGGCCTCCGTGAAGTCTGAGAGCATTGAGGGCGCCAGGCCCTCGGGACGGGAGGACGGGAGGGGACCGCCAGGCTGGCGGAACACCGTGGACGGCCGCAGTGTGCCGTGGACGCGTGTGGATCCGTAACAAACGCGGAGATGGTAAGGCCAGGGACCACCGCAGCCCCAGGCCAGCCAGGAGCAGGGCCCAGCACGCCCCAGGGCTGGTGGGGCGAAGTCCAGGCCAACCGGTGCCCTGGGATCCAGAGGACCAGGGCTGAGGCCTGGAGAGGGGACCCTGAGCCAGGCGGTGGAGGAACACAGGCTGGAAGCAGGGCCATCAGGGGAAGGCCTGGTGTCGGGGGGTCGGACAGGGGCAGAGGTGGAGACGGGGAGCAGGGGCGTGTCTGAGGAAGGGTGAGCTCCCAGCGAGCAGCCCTACTGGGCAGGGGCCAGGCGTGAAGGGGCCCCAGGATGATGGTGGCCGACCGCCCCTGCTGCAAGGACCCCACAGAGCCCCCAGGAGGCCGGGACCCCTCAAATGCAGCAACTCTCGAGAAGGCCCCTGGGGAGAGTCTGCATGTGGAATTGGTCCTCTCCAGACCCTGGTGGAGCAGGCTGGCACAGCAGGGGCCCCGAGCCCCCGCCCCCCAACCGGCCCTTCCCTGGGTTTTCCTGGTCCCGAGGGCCCCTTCTGTACGGAGCAGGCCCTCCCAAAGACCTCATCATCTCCAAACAGTCACATTGTCCAGTGCTGGGGGTAGGACTTCGGCACACGAATTCGGGAGAACGCTCTTCAGCAATAACAGCTGAGACCGATTTCTCGTTGCTAGATCATCGGCAAGTCCGATTTACTCCATTCACAGGCCTGCGATCCCACGGGGCGCCGGCTGGTGCTGGCAATGTCTGGCCCCGGACACACACTGAGCCTTGTGCCGCCTCCAGGGTGAGGGCCGTGACCACACCCTGCACCCGTGGCTCCTGAGACCTGCCGAGAGCGGCTGAAGGGACAGCCAGCTCTGGATCCCGTCCACCGGCAAGACCCTTCGCCCGGGGCTGAAATGTCTCGCGCACGCGGGTCCTTGGATCCTGGCCGTTTCTGCCACATGGAAGCCTGGAAGCGTCGACAGCACGACCTTTCCTGTGGCCGTAGCGCTGGCCTGGGAGCTCCAAGACGGCCCGTGCAGGACGGGCCCCCGGCACATCTGGGCCGAGACGGGAGGCTGGACCACACGGCAGAACACGTGGACGCCCCGGGGGTGCGGGAGCCACAGGAGGGGGCCGGGCAGGGAGGAGCGTGGAGAGGCTGGGAACGAGCCAACCCTGGAGGAGGAATAATCTCTGGGGGCAAGCCAGGGGGCCGGTGATGGACCTCACGGGCAGGGCTGGCGTCCACGGCATCCACGGCATCCACAGAGGGGAGGGTGAGGTGGATGGAGTATGGAGAGCGGGGAGGAGGAGCCCCAGGAGCCCCGACAGCCACACAGGAGTTAGCCTCGGAAATAGGGAGCCACCAAACGACCCAGGTGGAGGGCAGCCTGAGTGGAGGAAACAGGAAGCACTGGATCAAGGAGGTCACGCCCTTTGTTTTCATTATCACTCTCCGGACCCCAAGTGACAGATGAACAAGTTGAAAATGTCTCAACAACAGAAGAAAGAGGCCACTGCAGCTCAGGAGTGTGACAGGCAGAACGTGGTCAGGACACTGACAGCAGGACCAGTCTCCCATCTTTCTTCTGCTTCAAGCTGCCTGTAGCCTGGGGCCTCAGCACAGACGACTTCTGTCTCTTCCTAACTGCTCTGAACCTCCCCTCATCTTGTCCTGATGGGCAGGTGGACCCCATGCTCCTTCCCCATTGTACTGCTCACCACAGCTTTGTCCTCTGGGCCCCTCACACATACCCTTGACTCCCCTTGCTTTCCTCCTGATAGAGTTGCCTCTATCAGGAGAACTGCCACAGGGGCCCCATTTGTGTCCCCAGCCCTGTGTAGGTTCTAATTTTCTTCATTCCCTGTACCATGATGGATGCATGCATGGATGAATGGAAGGACGGTGGATGGATGGATGGATGGATGGATGGATGGTTGGATGATGGATGGGCCATGACAGATGGGTGTATGATGGATGGATGGGTGATGGGTAGATAGGTGATGGATAATGGATGGGTGGATGGATGGATG
>NW_024415668.1:10645-12948 GCF_014898765.1 Herpailurus yagouaroundi | reverse complement strand
CAACTCTTTCTGGCCTGCCAAGTTTCAAAAGAGAGATCAGTCACGAGTCTTATAGGTCTCCCTTTATATGTGAGGGCACGTTTACCCCTTGCTGCTTTCAGAATTTTCTCTTTATCCTTGTATTTTGCCAGTTTCACTATGATATGTCGTGCAGAAGATCGATTCAAGTTACGTCTGAAGGGAGTTCTCTGTGCCTCTTGGATTTCAATGCCTTTTTCCTTCCCCAGTTCAGGGAAGTTCTCAGCTATAATTTCTTCAAGTACCCCTTCAGCACCTTTCCCTCTCTCTTCCTCCTCTGGGATACCAATTATGCGTATATTATTTCTTTTTAGTGTATCACTTAGTTCTCTAATTTTCCCCTCATACTCCTGGATTTTTTTATCTCTCTTTTTCTCAGCTTCCTCTTTTTCCATAACTTTATCTTCTAGTTCACCTATTCTCTCCTCTGCCTCTTCAATCCGAGCTGTGGTGGTTTCCATTTTGTTATGCATTTCGTTTAAAGCGTTTTTCAGCTCCTCGTGACTGTTCCTTAGTCCCTTGATCTCTGTAGCAAGAGATTCTCTGCTGTCAGCTATACTGTTTTCAAGCCCAGCGATTAATTTTATGACTATTATTCTAAATTCACTTTCTGTTATATTATTTAAATCCTTTTTGATCAGCTCATTAGCTGTTGTTATTTCCTGGAGATTCTTCTGAGGGGAATTCTTCTGCTTGGTCATTTTGGATAGTCCCTGGCATGGTGAGGACCTGCAGGGCACTTCCCCTGTGCTGTGGTGTATAACTGGAGTTGGTGGGCGGAGCCGCAGTCAGACCTGATGTCTGCCCCCAGCCCACCGCTGGGGCCACAGTCAGACTGGTGCGTGCCTTCTCTTCCCCTCTCCTAGGGGCGGGATTCACTGTGGGGTGGGGTGGCCCGTCTGGGCTACTTGCACACTGCCAGGCTTGTGATGCTGGGGACCTGGGTCTTAGCTGGGGTGGGTAGGCAAGGTGCAGAGGGGCAGGAGGGGCAGGTTTAGCTTGCTTCTCCTTAGGTGATCCACTTCAGGAGGGGCCCTGTGGCAGCAGGAGGGAGTCAGATCCGCTGCCGGAGGTTTGGCTCCGCAGAAGCGCAGAGTTGGGTGTTTGCGCCGAGCGAGCAAGTTCCCTGGCAGGAACTGGTTCTCTTTGGGATTTTGGCTGGGGGATGGGCGGGGAAGATGGCGCTGGCGAGCGCCTTTGTTCCCCACCAAACTGAGCTCTGTCGTCAGGGGGCTCAGCAACTCCCCTTCCCTTTGTCCTCCAGCCTTCCCGCTTTCTGAGCAGAGCTGTTAACTTATGACCTCCCAGACGCTAAGTCGCGCTTGCTGTCGGAACACAGTCCGTCAGGCCCCTCCGCTTTTTGCAAGCCAGACTTGGGGGCTCTCCTTGGCCGGCGAGCCGCCCCTCCGCCCCGGCTCCCTCCCGCCAGTCCGTGGAGCGCGCACCGCCTCGCCGCCCTTCCTACCCTCTTCCGTGGGCCTCTCTTCTGCGCTTGGCTCCGGCGACTCCGTTCTGCTAATCCTCTGGCGGTTTTCTGGGTTATTTAGGCAGGTGTAGGTGGAATCTAAGTGATCAGCAGCACGCGCGGTGCGCCCAGCGTCCTCCTACGCCGCCATCTTCCCTCCTCCTCCTCTGCTTCCTGGATTTTGATGTGTGTGTCTTTCCCCAGGTTAGGAAAGTTTTCTGCTATGATTTACTCATATAACCCTTCTACCCCTATTTCTCTCTCTTCCTCCTCTGGGACCCCTATGATTCTGATGTTGTTCCTTTTTAATGAGTCACTGATGTCTCTAATTCTTAAATCGTACTCTTTTGCCTTAATCTCCCTCTTTTTTCTGCTTCATTATTCTCTATAAGTTGGTCCTGCATATCGCTGAATCTCTGTTCTGCCTCATCCATCCTTTCCATTGCTGCATCCATCCGTGATTGCACCTCAGTTATAGCATTTTTAATTTCATTCTGGCCATTTTTTAGTTCTTTTATCTCTGTAATCTATTTTCAACTCCAGCTAGTATTCTTATTATCGTGATTCTAAATTCTGGTTCAGACATCTTCCTTTTATCTGTGTTGGGTGAATCCCTGGCTGTTGTTTCTTCATGCTCTTTCTTTTGGGGTGAATTCTTAAGTTTTGTCATTTTGAAGGGAGAAAAGGAATTAATGGGGTAGAAAAATTGAAATGAAAAACTTCAAATTAAAAATATATTAAAATTAAAAATTAAAAAAACACACACAAACAGAAATCGAATAGATGATGCTAGACCCTAGGTGTGTTTTGGTATGGGTGT
>NW_024415668.1:764-10545 GCF_014898765.1 Herpailurus yagouaroundi | reverse complement strand
GGGGGGGGGGAAGGAAATCATTTGAGAATTTGAAAAAATGAATACACCGAAGTAGACTAAAATGAGATGATGGGGGTAAAATAGAATTTGAAAAAATATACTTAAAAGTAAAGAATATAGTAGAAAAAACTAAAGAAAAATATTTTTAATAAAAATTAAAAATAAATATGAATTTTTTTCTGTATTCAAGAAAAGAGAAAAATGAAAAAGAGAAAAAAGATTTTAAAAAAGGAAATCGTTTGAAAATCTGAAAAACTGAATACACCATAGTAGACTAAAATAAAACGATGGAAGTAAAATAGAATTTGGAAAAATTTACATAAAAGCAAAAAATATAGTAATATTTTAAATAAAAATATTTTTAATAGAAATTGAAAGTAAAAATTAATTTTTCTTTCTGTATTCAAGAAAAAGAAGTGTAAAAGAGAAAAAGAAAAAAGAAAAGAAATAAAATTGAATAGATGAACCTGCTAACAGATTGAAGTAGGATTGAAATTACTTTGTTTACCGCTAGAAGTCAGTCTATGTAGCACTTTATAGTCCATAAACTAAGCGGCCGGTGAGACTTGTGTTCTTGAAGAGCGAAGTTGTCCCAGTTGGGCGGCGCTCAGTGTAACAGCCTCACTCTCCACTAGATGGCGCTGCTAGCCTACTGGGGTGGATTGTTGTGTTGCTCAGAGGTGCGTATGCACATGCGCAGGAGCAGTGAAAATGGTGCCCCCCAACTACCCAGTCTGTTCTCCCAGATCAGCAATCATGCACCCGTCTTCTGTCTTCAGCTTTTGTCCACTCCCTGCTTTTTCACTCTCCATGACCAGGCCCCAGGCAGTATGAGTTTTGTGTCAGATGTGTCTGTTTTCCCCGGCCCCTTACTTCTAAAGGAGTGTGGCTTTGACCCATTCTGCCCCTCTGCAGGAGGGTCTCACCAAGCAATGGCTGAATGTCGGCTCCACCCAGGAACGCTTGCTGGACACTGCTGCTGCCGGTGCCCCAAGACTATGGCCAGGTGCCAGCCCGCCCCAGAAAAAGTTTGCAAGACAGTGTAGCAGCAGCATTTCAGGGATTATGGAAAATCACCACACACATCTGGCACCAGGCTTCACCCTTAATGACCTTGTTCCAGCACCAGCAAATGTGGCTGTATTCTGGGGTCTGCTGGGACCAGATGGTTTCAACAGTCTCTACCAAATATCCTTCCAGCAGTGGAACCGCTTTTCGCCCTGTGGCCTGAGAACCTCCCAGACCCTACCCTGTTCCTGGGGATTTGCCCTTCCCACCAGAGCTTCACCAGGTATTGAGATGCAGAGTTGCAGCCTTTGCACTCCCCTTGTTTATGGTCTTAATGGAATTTAAAGCCTCTCCTTTCTTCCTTTTTAGTTTAGTCCCTGCAGCTATTTCCAATTTTCCACTTTCTCTCCAGCTGCTTTTGGGGAGGGGTGCTTTTCCCGTATCCTCCCCCCCTCCCATCTCTGTCCTCTCTCTGTCCGCAAAAGCTGTTCCCTACCCTCTGCGGCTTCTCACTACCCAAATTCACCTCTCTGCGCCGTGTACCTGCTGAATTCTATGGTTCAGGTTGTGCAGATTGTTTTGTCAACCCTCCAATCAGTTTTCTAGTTGTGTAGGAGGGTTTAATGTTGGTCTGGCTGTATTTCATGGACACAAGACACACAAAAAACTTCCATGCTGTTCCACCATCTTGGCTCCTCCCTCCTCTGCCCATTTTTAAATTGGATTGTCTTTTCAAAAAATTTTCTGGTATTGAGATGTTTAAGTTCTTTATATATTTTAGATATTAGCCCTTTATCATATATATCATTTGCAAATATCTTCTCCCATTTAGTAGGTTGTCTTTTTGTTTTGTTAATGGTTTCCTTCACTGTACAAAAGCTTTTTTATTTTGATGTAGTCCCAATAGTATATTTTTGCTTTTATTTCCCTTGCCTCAGGAAACATACCTAGAAACATGTTGGCATAGTTGATGCCAGAAAAATTACTGCCTGTGTTCTCTTCTAGGAATTTTATAGTTTCAGGTCTCACATTTAGGACTTTAATCCATTTTGAGTTTACTCTTGTTCATGGCGTAAGAAAGTATCTAGTTTCATTCATTTGCATGTAGCTACCCAGTTTTCCCAGCACCATTTATTTTTTAATACTTATTTATTTTTGAGAGAGAGAGAGAGAGAGAGAGAGAGAGAAACTTAAGCAGAGGAGGGTCAGAGAGAGAGAGAGAGAGAGAATCCCAAGCAAGGATTCTCTGCTGTCAGTGCAGAGCCTGGTATGGGGCTTGATATCATGAACCATGAGATCATGACCTGAGCCAAAATCAAGTTGGATGCTTAACCAATTGAGTCACCCAGGTGCCCCTCCCAGCAACATTTAATGAAAAGACTGTCCTCTCCTCATTGCATATTCTTGCCATCTTTGTCATAGATTAATTGACCATATAATTGTGGGTTTGTTTCTAGCATCTCTATTCAGTTCCAGTGATCTATATGTCTATTTTTGTGCCAATACCATACTGTTTTGAATATTACAGCTGTGTAGTATATCTTAAATACTGGAGTACTTGACATCTGGAATTGGGGTACTTCCAGATTTGTTCTTCTTTCTCAAGATTGCTTTTGGCATTTGGGGTCTTGTGTGGTTCCATACAAATTTTAGGATTATTTGTTCTAGTTCTGTGAAAAATGCTATTGGTATTTTGATAAAGATTGCATTGAATTTGTAAATTGCTTTGGGTAGTATAGAAATTTTAACAATATTAATTCTTCCAATCCATGAGCATGAAATATTTTTCCAATTGTTTGTATCATCTTCAATTTTTCATCAATGTTTTTTAAAATAAAATTAAATGTAAATTTTATCAAGGATTCAAATTACATGTTTCAAAATTCTAGAGTGGATTAGAACCATTTTAGAACTGGAGAGATGGCACAGGTGAACACTGATATCCCTTGTAATGCCAACTTTATTAAGAAAACAATTCGTCTGCAAACCATATCTCCTTTATATAACAAAATTAAATAGTATCTGCTCCTTCACTTTGGCAATAGCTATTACCTAAAGGAATGAAAAAAAAAGTGGTTTTGCTACTTAAGTTCATTAAAAATGGGATCCTATCCTTAAAACTTTTTTAAGTTTAGAAAAAGCTATGATCAGATGAGTTCTGGGTACAAAAAAATCAGCAAAGAATGTCTAACCAAAGCAACCAGAAGCATTTTGAAAATAAAGAGGAAAAAACGTAAGGTGTTTTCATGGCATTTTCTTTCCTACAAATTATTGCAATTGGTTAAGGATTTGCAGAAGTTAATCTCAGGAAAGGAAAGGATAGTATACACATAACAAAACGTGTTTATATCCCAAATCTTAATACTAAATTTTCAAAAAGGAAGCTCATCACCTCTAAAAACAAACTCAATGTAATTTTATTAGGAGCAGAAACTCTAAGCTGTCCTCTAATTATAAGCCATTTAGTCCATCCTCACTGACAAATCTTTTAAGGTCATCAGAAAAAATTAACAGTAATTAGCCTGAGGTATTTTAAATGTGGCTCCATAGTCTCAAATTTAGGATGTTCTTCAGTCTCCAAGTATCAAAACAGATGAACATATGGGAAGAGGAAAAAAAAGAAAGGGGGAGGCAAACTATAAGAGACTCTTAGCATTAGAGAACAAACTGGCGGTCGGTGGAAGGAGGTGGGTGGTGAATGGGCTAAGTGGGTGATGGGTATTAGGAGGTCATTTGTTATGATGAGTACTATGTGTTATATGTAAGTAATGAATCACTAAGTTCTACTCCTGAAACCACTATTACACTATATGTTACCTTAAATTTGGAGGAAGAACATTTAAGTTTTTACTTAAATTCTGGTTAGTTAATATGCAATGTAATAGTAGTTTCAGGTGTACAACATGATGATTCAACACTTCCACACAGCACCTTGTGCTTATCACAACATCCGCACTCCTTAATCCCCATCCCCTATTTCATCCATCCTCCACCCACCTCCCCTCTGATAGCCATCATGTTCTCCATAGTTAACAATCTTTTTCTTTATTTGCATCTCTCTCTCTTTTCTCCCTTTGTGTATTTTTTTCGTTTCTTAAATTCCACATATGAGTGAAATCATAGGGTATTTGCCTTTGACTGATTTATTTCGTTTAGCATAGTATTCTACAGCTCCATCCATGTTGTTGCAAATGGCAAGATTTCATTCTTTTTTATTGCTAATATTCTATTATATATACACCTTCTTTATCCATTCATTAATTGATGGACACTTCAGCTGATGCTGTAATTTGGTCATTGTAAATAATGCTGCCATAAACCTATGGTACATGTGTCCCTATAAATTAGTGGTTTTGTATTTTGGGGGTAATGTGATTGTTGGATCATAGGATACTTATATTTTTAACTTTTTGAGGGACCTCCATACTATTTTCCACAGTAGTTGCAAGAGTTGACATTCACAACAACTGTACAACTGGGTTCTCCTTTCTCCACATCATTGTCAATGCTAGTTGTTTCTCATGTTGTTAATTTTAGCCATTCTGACATGTGTGAGGTGATATTTCATTGTAGTTTTGATTTGTATTTCCCTGATGATCAGTGATATTTGACCATCTTTCATATATCTGTTGGCCATCTGGATTTCTTCTTTGAAAAAAATGTCCATTCATGTTTTCTGCCCATTTTCTAATTGGATTATTCATTTTTGGGGTGTTGAGTTTTATAATATCTTTATATATTTTGGATACTAATCCTTTATCAGATATATCATTTGCAAATACCTTAATCCATTCCATAGGGTACCGTTTAGTTTTGTTTTTTCCTTTACTGTGGAGAAGCTTTTTATTTTTATAAAGTCCTGTAGTTTATTTTTGCTTTTATTTCCCTTGCCTCAGGAGATATATCTAGAAAGAAATTGCTATGGCTGATGTCAAAGAGGTTATTACCTGTGTTCTCTTCTAGGATTTTTATGATTTTATGTGTACATTTAGGTCTTTCCTCCATTTTGAATTTATTTTTGTGTATGGTGTAAGAAAGTGACCCAGTTTTATTCTTTTGCATGATGCATGCAATATTATACTGCAGTATCATACCACAGTATTCCCAGCACCATTTGTTGAAGAAACTGTCATTTGCCCATTAATTTTAATTCCTGTTTTGTCAAAGATTAATTGGCCATATATTTGTGGTTTCATTTATGAGTCTCCTCTTCTTTTCCATTGATCTATGTGTCTTTTTTGTACCAGTATCATAATGTTTTGATCACTACAGCTTTATAATATAACTTTAAATCCAGAATTTTGATGCCTCCAGGGTTGTTTGTCTTTTTCAAGATTACTTTGGTATTTGGGGTCTTTTGTGGTTCTGCACAAATTTTGGGTTTGTTCGTTCTTGCTCTGTGAAAAATGTTGGTGGTATTTTGATAGAGATTGCATTCAATGTGTTGATTGCTTTGGGTAGCATGGACATTTTAACAATATTTGTTCTTCCAATCCATGAGCATGGAGTGTCTTGCCATTTCTTTGTGTCCTCTTCAATTTCATTCGTCAGTGTTTCCTAGTTTTCAGAGTACAGGTCTTTCACCTCTTTGGTTATGTGTATTCCTAGGTATCTTTTCTGTGTGTGTGCAGTTGTAAATGGGATTGACTCCTTAATTTATGTCTCTGCTGCTTCATTATTGCTGTATAGAAATGCATCAGATTTCTATATGTTTTGTATCCTGAGACTTTACTAAAATCATGTATCAGTTCTAGCAGTTTATTGGTGGAGTCTTCTGGGCTTTCTGTATAAAGTATCATGTTATCTGTAAATAGCGAAAGTTTGACTTCTTCCTTGATAATTTGTATGTCTTTTATTTCTTTTTGTTGTATGAATGCTGTGGCTAGTAATTTAGGTACTATGTTAAATGACAGTGGTGAGAGTGGACATCTCTATCTTGTTCCTGAATTAGAGGAATAGTTCTCAGTTTTTCCCCATTGAGTATGATATGAGCTATGAGTTTTTCATGGATGGCCTTTATTATACTGAGGAATGTTCCCTGTAAGCCTATTTTTTTTTTATCATGAATGGGTGTTGTACTTTGTCAAATGCTTTTCAGCATCTATTGAAATGATCATATAATTCTTATCATTTCTTTTATTAATGTGGTGTAAAACATTGTAAATATTGTACACCCTTGCTTCCTGTTAATAAATGCCACTTGATTGAAGTGAGTAATTTTTAAATTTCTTGTTCTATTTAGTTTGCTAGTATTTTGTTGACAAATTTTGCATGTATGTTCATCGGAGATATTGGCCTGTAGTTCTCTTCTTTTGTAGTATCTTTTTATGGTTTCGGTATCAGGATAATACTGGCCTCATGGAATGAATGTGGAACATTTCCTTCCTCGTCTATTTTTTTGAAATGGTTTGAGAAGAATAGGTATAACTCTTCTTTAAATGTTTGGTAGATTTCATCTGTGAAGCTCTCTGTTCCTGGAATTCTGTTTGTCAGGAGGTTTTTACTTACTTATTCAGTTTTTTTCCTGGTTATTGGTCTGTTCAAGATTTCTATTTCTTCTTTCAGTTCTGGTGGTTTATATGTTCCTAGGAATTTATCCATTTCTTCCAAGTTGTCCAATTTGTTCAAATAGTGTTTCTATTTCTGGGGTATTGGTTGTACTTTCCTGTCCCTCATTTGTGATTTTATTTATTTGATTACTTTCCCCTTTTTTTGGATAAGTCTAGCTATAGGTTTATCAAATTTATGAATTTTTTTCAGTGAACCAGCTCCTGCTCTCATCGATCTGTTCTATTGTTTTTTAGATCATTTATTTCTGCTCTAATCTTTATTATTTCCATCTTTCTGCTGGCTTTAGGCTTTGTTGTTCTTTTCTAGCTTCTTTAGATGAAAGGTTAGGCTGTTTAAGACTATTCTTGCTTTTTGAATTCAGCCTGTTTTGCTATATACATCCCTCTTAGCACCACTTTTGCTCAATCCTAAATGTTTTGGACCATTGTATTTTTATTTGCATTTGTTTCCATTAATTTTTTTTTATTTCTTCTTTGATTTCCTGGTTGATTGATTCATTATTTAGTAGGATATTGTTTAACTTCTATGTTTTAATGTTTTTTCCGCATTTTTCTTGGGATTGACTTCTAGTTTCATAGTGTTGTGGTCAGAAAAGCTACATGATGTGACTTCAATCTTTTTGTATTTATTGAGGCCTGATATGTGACCTAATGTGTGATCTGTTCTGAGGAATGTCCCAGGTGCCCTTGAAAAGAATGTATATTCAACTGTTTTAGAATAGAATGTTCTGAATATAACTGTTAAGTACCTGGTCCAGTGTGCCATTGAAAACCATTGTTTTCTTGTTGAATTTCTGCTTAGATGATCTATTGATGTAACTGGGATGTTAAGCCACCTACTAGTTTTGCATCGTTATCAATTAGTTCTTTATGTTTGTTATTGTTTCATGTATTTGGGTCCTTCCTTATAGGTGCATAAATATTTGTAATTGTTAGATCTTCTTTTTCTATTGTATCCTTTATTATGGTATAGTGCCCTTATTTGTCTGTTTTTTTCCAGTCTGTTTTTACACGAATGTGGAATAATTTGTTTTTTTTAATATGAAATTTATTGTCAAATTGGTTTCCATACAACAACCAGTGCTCATCCCAACAGGTGCCCTCCTCAATGCCCATCACCCACTTTCCCCTCCCTCCCACGCCCCATCAACCCTCAGTTTATTCTGTTTTTAAGAGTCTCTTATGGTTTGCCTCCCTCCCTAACTCTGGCTTTCTTTTGACAACCATTTGCATGATAAATGTTTCTCCATCCCCTCACTTTCAATCTGCAGGTGTCTTTAGATCTATAATGAGTCTCTTGTAGACAGCATATAGATGGGCCTTCTTTTTTTATCCATTCTGACACCCTATGTATTTTTATTCAGCATTTAGTCCATTTACAAAGTAATTATTGGTAGGCATGTATTTATTATCACTTTATTCATGTTTTGTCATTGTTTCTGGTGATTTCTCTGATCTTTTCTTATCTTTGTCACTTTTGGTTTCTCCTTTGCCCTCAAAGAGTCCCCTTCATATTTCTTGCAGGGCTAGTTTAGTGGTCACAAATTCCTTTAGTTTTTGTTTCTCTGGGAGACTCTATCTCTGCTTCTATCTGAATGATAGCCATGCTATATAGAGTATTCTTGGTTGCGGATTTTTCCGCTTCAGCATTTTGAACATATCATGCCACTGCCTTCTGTCTTACCAAGTTTCTGTTAAGATGTCTCCAGCTAGCCTTATGGATTTTCCTTGTCAGCTAAGGACTTCTTTTGTCTTGCCACTTTAAGATTTTTTCTTTATCACTATGTTTTGCAAATTTAATTATTATATGTCTTGGTGTTGGCCTGCTTTCATTGATTTTGATGAGAGTTCTCTCTGCCTCCTAGATCTAAATATCTGTTTCTTTCCCCAGACTAGGGAAATTTTCAGCTATTATTTCCTAAAATAAATTTTCTGCCCCCTTTTCTCTCTTCTTCTTCTGGGACTCATATACAAATGTTATTATGTTTGATGGAGTCACTGAATTCCCTAAGTCTATCTCATGTTGCATACATCTTTCTCTCTTTTGTTCAGCTTCCTTATTTTCATTATTTTCTTCTGTGTTACTAATTAATCCCTTTGCTTCTTCCAGCCTGCTTTTCATTGCATCAAGCCTGTTTCCAATCTCGTTTATTGTACTTTTCATCTTTGATTGATTCTTTTAACTGTTATCTCTGTGGTACAGGTCTCATTGATGTCTTCTTTTCTCAAGCCCAGTGAGTATTCTCATGGTTGTTTCTTTAAATTCTCCATCAGTCACATGATATTGGATCATGATACATGATACATGATACATGGTACATGATACATGGAAAATCCGATAGACTCCACCAAAAGTCTGCTAGAACTGATACATAAATTCAGCAAAGTTGCAGGATACAAAATCAATGTACAGAAATCAGTTGCATTCTTATACACTAACAATGAAGCAACAGAAAGACAAATAAAGAAACGGATCCCATTCACAATTGCACCAAGAAGCATAAAATACCTAGGAATAAATCTAACCAAAGATGTAAAGGATCTGTATGCTGAAAACTATACAAAGCTTATGAAGGTAATTGAAGAAGATATAAAGAAATGGAAAGACATTCCCTGCTCATGGATTGGAAGAATAAATATTGTCAAAATGTCAATACTACCCAAAGCTATCTACACATTCAATGCAATCCCAATCAAAATTGCACCAGCATTCTTCTCGAAGCTAGAACAAGCAATTCTAAAATTCATATGGAACCACAAAAGGCCCCGAATAGCCAAAGTAATTTTGAAGAAGAAGACCAAAGCAGGAGGCATCACAATCTCAGACTTTAGCCTCTACTACAAAGCTGTCATCATCAAGACAGCATGGTATTGGCACAAAAACAGACACATAGACCAATGGAATAGAATAGAAACCCCAGAACTAGACCCACAAACGTATGGCCAACTAAATTTTGACAAAGCAGGAAAGAACATCCAATGGAAAAAAGACAGTCCCTTTAAAAAATGGTGCTGGGAGAACTGGACAGCAACATGCAGAAGGTTGAAACTAGACCACTTTCTCACACCATTCACAAAAACAAACTCAAAATGGATAAAGGACCTGAATGTGAGACAGGAAACCATCAAAACCCTAGAGGAGAAAGCAGGAAAAGACCTCTCTGACCTCAGCCGTAGCAATCTCTTACTCGACACATCCCCAA
>NW_024415668.1:0-664 GCF_014898765.1 Herpailurus yagouaroundi | reverse complement strand
TGAACTATTGGGACCTCATGAAGATAAAAAGTTTCTGCACTGCAAAGAAAACAACAAAACTAAAAGGCAACCAACGGAATGGGAAAAGATATTTGCAAATGACATATCGGACAAAGGGCTAGTATCCAAAATCTATAAAGAGCTCACCAAACTCCACACCCGAAAAACAAATAACCCAGTGAAGAAATGGGCAGAAAACATGAATAGACACTTCTCTAAAGAAGACATCTGGATGGCCAACAGGCACATGAAAAGATGTTCAGCGTCGCTCCTTATCAGGGAAATACAAATCAAAACCACACTCAGGTTATCACCTCACGCCAGTCAGAGTGGCCAAAATGAACAAATCAGGAGACTCTAGATGCTGGAGAGGATGTGGAGAAACGGGAACCCTCTTGCACTGTTGGTGGGAATGCAAACTGGTGCAGCCACTCTGGAAAACAGTGTGGAGGTTCCTCAGAAAATTAAAAATAGACCTACCCTATGACCCAGCAATAGCACTGCTAGGAATTTACCCAAGGGATACAGGAGTACTGATGCATAGGGGCACTTGTACCCCAATGTTTATAGCAGCACTCTCAACAATAGCCAAATTGTGGAAAGAGCCTAAATGTCCATCAACTGATGAAGGGATAAAGAAATTGTGGTTTATATACACAATGGA
>NW_024415667.1:417-6078 GCF_014898765.1 Herpailurus yagouaroundi | reverse complement strand
ACTTCAGGAGGGGCCCTGTGGCAGCAGGAGGGAGTCAGATCCGCTGCGGGAGGTTTGGCTCCGTAGAAGCGCAGAGTTGGGTGTTTTCTCGGAGGGAGCAAGTTCCCTGGCAGGAACTGGTTCTCTTTGGGATTTTGGCTGGGGGATGGGCGGGGGAGATGGCGCTGGCGAGCACCTTTGTTCCCCACCAAACTGAGCTCTGTTGTCCGGGGGCTCAGCAGGTCTCCTTCCCTTTGTCCTCCAGCCTTCCCGCTTTCTGAGCAGAGCTGTTAACTTATGACCTCCCAGCCGCTAAGTCGCGCTTGCTGTCGGAACACAGTCCGTCAGGCCCCTCCGCTTTTTGCAAGCCAGACTCGGGGGCTCTGCTTTGCCGGCGAGCCGCCCCTCTGCCCCGGCTCCCTCCTGCCAGTTCGTGGAGCGTGCACCGCTTCGCAGCCCTTCCTACCTTCTTCCGTGGGCCTCTCGTCTGCGCTTGGCTCCGTCAACTCCGTTCTCGAGCACTGGGTTTTGTATGGAAACCAATTTGACAATAAATTTCATTTTTTTTTAAAAAAAGCGGTCCAAAAGTCCTTCCTATCTATCATCTATCAAGAGAATATATATATATATCCCTTGCCCTCCTAATACTGGATGGCCCAGGGTTTAATTTAATTCTTGGACCTCATCACTTTTCTATTTTCTATTACTTGCTAATTTCAACTAGGTCATAAAATATATACAATTATGGTTCCCCAAATGCAGATCTCACTCGTGAAATCCAGGATTACATTATTTGACTTGCTCTGCAATTGATTCTTTTCCCTTTAAAACGTGTTATAGAGAACTTTCCGTTAGCTAACGTGCTTCATAATTTATATAAATTGTATTTATCTTATTGTATTAAATTTATTTAAATATTCTACTTTATAAAAATTTAGATTGTTTCCAATTTTCTTTTCCTCTGCAGCACACAGTTACACTACATTGCTTACCCTCCCTTTGTAATTAGGTGAAGTCCATGTGTAGCAAGCAATATTGGTGCCTCCTATTGCATCTTCTTGGCACACATCCACAGCTGTCATGTACAGTTCCCTGTGAGCTTGCATTGATAGCAGCAGTGTCCTACCTCAAAAAGGTCACCTTCATTCACTTTCCTGCTTTAAATTCTTCTCATTAGCTTCAAGCAGTCCTCGGAACTCCCACACAAACCTGTCCCTGAATTGCATGGGAATTAATGCAACCAGGAACAACTCTTAACCAACAGAACACGGAGTGATGAATAAATCTACCAGCCTCCCAACCTTTGGACAGATAATTCTGGGAGTCATTCTGTATGCTTCTCAGAGGTCCCAGCCAGCCCTAGTCCCCATTACCTACCTTCAGCTATAATGTCAAAAATGCCCCAATATATTGGCTTTACATCTTTCTTGACTCCATTCTGCCTCCTACCTCACTGTTGCTTTCTAGGATTACCTCCCAAATAAACAATCAGCACCTAAGTTCGGCTTTTTTTGTTTGTTTGTTTGTTTCTTTTATTATTATTATTTTTTTAATATGAAATTTATGGTCAAATTGGTTTCCATACAACACCCAGTGCTCATCCCAAAAGTTGCCCTCCTCAATATCCATCACCCACCCTCCCCTCCCTCTCTGCTTTTGGAATTCTAACTAAAACCCTGAGTAATGGTGTTATATCCAATGGAATGTGGAAAAAAGTGATGTTTGCCACTTTTACACATGACCAGTAAAAGCCTGCCAAGAAACATTCCATTCCCTCACTCTCTGCCAACAGAAAAATTGATCATAGGGCTCTGAGGCTCAAGGGAATATCAGGGCCCCAAGGTGGAAGGACTTGGATCCTTATATCCCCACTTACAGGAAAGGTATCCATGACAACCACCTGACAAGTAATACCAGTGTTGGACTGTTTTATGAAAGAAGATAAACTGCTAATACAAACTGCTAATACATTAATCCAAAGAAAAATTAGAATTGTATGCTATGTTATTAACCTATCCTGACAAACACAATTGGGTACCATCTTTTTCTCTTGGTGGCAGATTCAGAAGTTAAAAGTCATTTCTCATTGTTTTCTTGTAATGAGAAGACAACCATCCAGACAAAGGGAGAAAATATGTCTCTGATTTGTCTTGAGTTAAATGTTGTGGGGACAGAAATTCTCTACTTTATTGGGTGATTCAGAACCTCAGAAGACTGATCAACACCATGGCCATGAGCAGACAGACCCTAATCCAGTTCCCCATGTTGGGAAGACAGGCTGATCTTTGACTCATCTGGTGAGCTCAGTGAGAGATGGCACCAGGACAGCAAGTTGTGGTGTTTACTCAATTGTTGCTTCTGAACTTCTCAGTATGTTCACATATTAATAGGAGAATACTGGACCCGTCTCGCAGTCACCAGTGGATTCCTCAGATGCATTATCCAGCCGTGTCACACCAGGATTCCAGCTGTCTGCTGCCATCCTGAGAGGCAAAAAACTAAGAATTACTATAATTTCTTTGACACACAAGTACCCATTCTATTTACTAACTAAATATATATTGAGTTTAAAACCCATAATATTCCAATAGAGGTGTCTCATTAACTCTATATTGGAAGTAAGAGAGACATGAATATATGGGAAAATTCAAGGATTAAATCTGAGAATAGAGAACTCTTTCACATTAACTTTTAAACTTGTTCAACTTTAAAGACATTGAAAAAAAAATTTAAACTCTCTTTGGACCCCTCATCCCCATTCAGCCACAGAATCTCTCTCTTTCTCTCAATGTCTATCTCTCATTATCTCTGTATTTCTCTATTCAAAGTTCCTTAAAATATTTTCTGTATTACCTGTTAACATTCTTTATTTCCCACTCACTCATTATCCCACTGCATATGGCTTCTGTCTCCATGATTGTAACGAAAGTGGACTCACCATGGTCACAAGCCACTTTTTTGCCACTAGGTCCACCAATTTTGTGTAAATATATTAACACACTGAGTGCTACTTTCAATGAGCTCCTAAAATATGCATGTTTGTGCAGACAGATTCTGTCACCTAACAACAAATCTTTAACGTTTCTCCAGAGCATGAGGTGCTAGATACAAACATAGCCTGCACTGCTCCCTAACTGTGCAATCCTGGACTAAGTTCTTATTCTCCCTCTCCCTCAGTTTTTCATTATAAAATGCAGATTAACACCATATATACCTTATAATAGAACTGTGAGTATAAAATGACTCAATACATAAAAGGTACATGGCCCATAATACGCTTTAGTCATTTTAATTTATTTTTCTATATCTTCTAGACATTTTAATTTATTTTTTTATATCTTCATCAGGCATTAGTATACCTACTATTCCTGTGGTATAGACTGATATTTCTTCACAGTCATTGACTTGAGGTATGTTATTTTTGAGACAAGCAGCTTATAAAACTAAATGTAATATGTGATCTTATATTTGTACATAAATCTATAAACACAGGCATACATGCATAAATATATAAATACCTGCATGAACAAACTACTGGAAGAATATAATGAAGATAAAAACATTAGTTGAATTGTGTCCTCCCCAAAAATGGATATCCTGGTTACATGTGTTACTGGTAAAATTTAAAATAAATTAATTTAGGGGCGCCTGGGTGGCTTGGTCAGTTAAGCATCTGACTTCGGCTCAGGTCATGATCTCGCGGTCCGTGAGTTCTAGCCCTGCGTCGGGCTCTGTGCTGACAGCTCAGAGCCTGGAGCCTGTTTGAGATTCTGTGTCTCCCTCTCTATGACACTCCCCCATTCATGCTCTGTCTCTCTCTGTCTCAAAAATAAATAAACGTTAAAAAAACTTAAAAAAAATAAAATAAATGAATTTAATATTTAATTCAAAAGCCCAGTAAATAACCATGATATAACTAAAAGAATGCAGAGGAAAAGAATCAGTAAAGGTTAAAGTAGAAATGAATGAGTTAGAAAAAAACTACAGTAGAATTTTTATAGATTATAGCAAAAAATCTACACAGAGAGATACACTCAAAAAGACAATAAATAAATAAGTTTGGAGTTTTAAAATTTGTTCAAGCAACCTATAGGTAAACAGAGGAAAGAAAAATAGAGAAACAAAAAGGTAAGGGATCAAACAGAAAACAAAAATATAAAATTACATTTAATCCATCACATACTGATAATTACATTAAATGTAAATATAAATCATCTAAATATACAAATTATAAGACAAAGATTGGCAGAGTAGGTTACAAAAAAAAAAAAAACCTGACCAATTCAAAGCTGCCTATAAGAAACTCACTTCGAATGCAATAATATATGTCGCTTGAAAGTGAAAGGATTTAGGGGCGCCTGGGTGGCTCAGTTGGTTAAGCTCCCACCTCAGCTCAGGTCATGATCTCCCAGTTCCTGACTTCAAGTCCTGTGTCGGGCTCTGGCTGACAGCCTGGAGCCAGCCTGGAGCCTGCTTTGGATTGTGTGTCTCCCTCTCTCTCTGCCCCTCCCCCACTCACACTCTGTCTCCCTCTCAAGAAATAAACATTAATTTTTTTAAATAAAAAAAATAAAGTGAAAAGATTTAAAAATATACAGCAGACAAATTTTATCTAAAGAAAGTAGGGGTGTATGGGACGCCTGGGTGACTCAGTCGGTTAAGCATCTGACTTCCGCTCAGGTCATGATCTCATGGTTCATAAGATCGAGCCCCCCCCCCCCCCCCCCCGAGGTTCTGTGCTTACAGCTCAGAGCCTGGAGCCTGCTTCGGATTCTGTGTCTCCCTCTCTCTGTTCCTACCTGCTCATACTCTGTCTCTCTCTCTCTCCTTCAAAAATAAATAAAAACATTTAAAAAAAATTTAAGAAAGTAAGAGTGGATATATTTGCATCACATAAAATAGACTTCAGAGCAAAGAAAATTACCAAACACAGAGGAGGATAAAAGGGTCAATCCACCAAGAAGATATAGCAATCCTAAATGTGTAGGCATGAAACAACAAAACTGCAAATTATAGATATATAAACATATATCCATGATTCAGATAGAACTGAAATAAAAATTTGAATTTTTTCAAACTTCAAAACCTCTCTCTCTAAAGTTGGTACAACATTTAGACAATCTCTCATTTAATTGGTGTGTTTATGTCATTAACATTTAAAGTAATTGTTAAAATATTTGGATTTTAGTCTACCATTTCATTATTTGTTTTCTTTTGTTTCCTCTGTTTTTCACTCCTCTGTTTCCTCTTTCTTGATTTCTCTTGGCTTATGTGAACATTACTTCATACTTCACTGTAATCTTTGTATTTCAATTTTGACTATATTTCTTTGTATAACATTTTTAGGGGATGCCCTAAAACTACCTATTTGACTTTTCACATACTATATAAAACTAGTATTTTACCACTTCAAATTACAATGTAGCAACCTTACCAACCATGCCGTGGGTCCCTTTACCTTCCCCCTTTCGTATCGTAGTTCTTTTATGCATTTTATCTACCTTCACTGAAATGTCATCAGAAAATGTTATATTTCTTGCTTTCTTTTTTTTGACTTATTATAATATTTATTTTATTTATTTATTTTTGTTTCTCAATTAGAAGTATTTTACTTTTTTCTTTTTTTTATTTATACATGAAATTTATTGTCAAATTGGTTTCCATACAACACCCAGTGCTCAT
>NW_024415667.1:0-317 GCF_014898765.1 Herpailurus yagouaroundi | reverse complement strand
CATCGCCCACCCTCTCCTCCCTCCCACCCCCCATCAACCCTCAGTTTACTCTCAGTTCTCAACAGTCTCTTATGCTTTGGCTCTCTCCCACTCTAATCTCTTTTTTTTTTTCCTTCCCCTCCCCCATGGGTTCCTGTTAAGTTTCTCAGGATCCACATAAGAGTGAAACCATATGGGATCTGTCTTTCTCTGTATGGCTTATTTCACTTAGCATCACACTCTCCAGTTCCATCCACGTTGTACAAAAGGCCATATTTCATTTTTTCTCATTTCCACGTAGTATTCCATTGTGTATATAAACCACAATTTCTTTATCC
>NW_024415666.1:3202-4080 GCF_014898765.1 Herpailurus yagouaroundi | reverse complement strand
TCAAGGGACAGCCAATGGAATGGAGTCAATCCTGTAACAATATTGTTCAATATTGTTGCATGCTTTCACAGGATAGCTACACTTGTGGTGGAGTACAACATAATGTATAGATATATGGAATGACTACAATGTATGCCTAAAACTAACACAACAAATGTGTGAACAATAGTTCAATTAAAAATAGACATCCTTTACACTCTCTTTAATTTCTTCTTCTTTGCCACTAAACTATCCTTCCTGGGGCGCGTGGGTGGCTTAGTCGGTTAAGCATCCGACTTTGAGTCAAGTCAGGAATTTGCAGTCTATGAGTTTGAGCCCCGCATCAGGGTCTGTCCTGAGAGCTCAGAGCCTCGAGCCTGCCTCATATTCAGTGTCTCCCACTCTATCCCCCTCCCCAGCTCGGGTTCTCTCAAAAAAAGAAACATTAAAAATGAAAAATCATTCCTCATTTAGAATCTGCGAATTTCCATTCATACCAGATTCTCTAATCTCACCTTCTTGGTGCTGAAAGCTTATCTGAAAAGTCACGAATAATATCTTTGATGACACATATGTGACAACGTCAGAATGCAACTTACAGGGAGCTACACATCTGTTGTGAATTTACAGTGTGTGTCCTTGGCTAATATTTCCAATGAAATGTGCTTTAGGGATACGGATGGATGAAATAATGTCCATCCGTCATATAGGTCAATTTCCTATAGGACTATTATGCCTTCAATTACTAATTGCCATCTCTTCAGAGTTAAAAGAAAGCTGGGTCAAGAAAAAGTCTTTGAATTTCATGTAAGTGAAGACTAGGGTGTTTGAAAGGGTCCACCTACCTTCTGGATTCCTCAGATTGGTTGTGGAGAGGAGGATAGCAACCTATGATATGG
>NW_024415666.1:702-3102 GCF_014898765.1 Herpailurus yagouaroundi | reverse complement strand
TTTTTTTTTTTTTTTTTTTTTTTTTTTTTTTTACCAATATTACTAGTCCACCTCTGCCAGGTCCAGACTGCAGGACCTGGTGGCAACCCAATGCCTGATGCCTGGGTTCAGAACTTGAGGAAGGCCAGCTGGTGGGGGAGGGGGGAAATCCAACAGAGGCTGGGGCAGTGAGGGAGATGGCCCTGGGACACCTCCCCACAGGGCAGGCTATGGAGTTTACCTGCCGAAGAGCAGCACGTTCTCCCTCAAGACATCCGTCTCCATGACAGAACGTGAGGCTGAACCTCACAATTCCAGAAGAAATGAGGGCTACCCATCTTTTCAATTCCAATGGCTCTGCAGAACTTGGACCCAGGGATGTTGGAGTCTTGGGGCCATGGAACTCTGATGCCCATGATAGAAGCCCTTTCTGCCCCAGCACTCAGAGCCACTTCCTACATCCCCTCTCCCCTGGCCCATCTCACCGTGTCCACATACCGGACCAGGTCTCTACTTTCCTTCTTGTACTTCCTCTTTGTCTCTGTTTCTCTCTAACCACATCTCTCTCTATTTCTTCCTTTCACTCTCTAGGGAGTGGTGTATTATACGGTGCTAAACTTTGTTCTTATACTTGGGAATATCCAATTTTCCCAGCACCAGTTATTCAAAAGACTACTCTTCTCCACTGTGTCTTATTGACTCCCTTGTTGAATACTACGTGACTGTGATGCATGGGTTTAGTTTGGGATCTCAATTTCTGTTCCATTGTCTTGTGTGTGTGCTTATGCCAGTGACATAATTGATTTCTTTATGTTAGAATGACGCTTGAAATCAAGAATGGGGATGCCCCCTTATTTGTTCTTTCTTGCATTGGCTACATGGGGTCTTTTTGTGGTTCCAAATAAATTTTAGGATATGATTTTCTCACTGCATAAAAATTGCATCGGAGTCTTGATAGAGATTGCACTGAATCTCTAGATGGCTTCGGGTAATATGGACATTGTATCTGTATTAATTCCTCCGAAAGTTGGACATGGGATGGCTTTTCACTGACTTGTGTGTTCTCCCCTTTCTTTCACCCAAATGGAATTTCTTCCATTCCTGCACACAGGTTTTATACTTTTCTGTAGAGAGATTTTCATTTCCTTGGCTAAATGTATTGCTCTAATTTTTACTGTTTTTGATGCTATTGTAAATGGGATTGTTTTCTTTACTTCTTCTTAGATAATTGGGTTAGTGTATAGGAATGATACAGAATTTGATACGGTGACTTTCTAGTTTGGAACTTCACTGCATTTGTTGATTAGACATTAACAGGTTCTTTTACATTAAACTTTTTATTTAAGTCCTCTACCTAGTTTAAAAAAAAACCATGTTATTTGGGAATAGCTGACACACTACGTTACATTAGTTTCAGAGGAACAACATAGTCATCGGACAAATGTATACATTCTGCTACGCTAACACAGGTGTAGCTATCATCTGTCACCATGCATCTCTACTCCAGTACCATTCTCTATGTGCCCTATGCTATATCTTCTATCTGTGATTCATTCATTGCATAACCAGAAGCCTGCATCACCCAATCCCCTTCACATATCTAGGGGATCCTTGTCTTGTGCCTGACCTTAGGGGAATATCTTTCACAATCACACTATTGACCTGACTACACAGAATTTTAAGGAGATTTTTACCACAAGTGGATACCAAATTTTCTCAGAAGGTTTTTTCTGTGTCTATTGACATCATCATATGAGTGTGCCTTTCCCTTTTAAACATGTATTTACTTAGTTTAGTTTAAATGTATTTATGTATTTCTTTAGAATTCATTTTATGAATTTTGTATTTAAATTCCAGGTGGTTAACATACAGTGTAATGCTAGCTTCAGGTAAAGAATGTAGTCATCCATCAGTTACATGCAACACCAAGTGATCCTCAATACTAGTGCGCTCCATAGCCGATCACCCATTTAACCCATCCCGCCATGCCACCTCCCTGGCGACGTCCATGAACCGAACCTTAACCCTAGGTAAGACTCTCTCCCCATTGGGACTCAGTTCCTACGTCTGACAACACCACGTGCCTGGAGTCCAGAAGTGGTGCAGGCTAACACGGGATGGAACCTGGAAGCTCACCATATCGTTTCACAGGCCAGGCTGCAGCTCCCGAGAGGATTCCGGAGGACTCCTCGACCAGGGTGAGACAGAACTGTGTGGCCTTGGCAGCCAAATAAGGATCCTGAACGACAACGTCCCTTGCGCCCTCAACAGAGCACTTCGGGGAGACCACTGCCCTCCTGAGAGTTCGGCGTCTGGAGCCTTCTGGGACCTAACACTAACCCTAATCCTACGCAGAACCGGGACCCTCCAACAAACCCAATCCTGCCTCGATCCCTAACCCTGCAATTGAGCCGCCTTCTG
>NW_024415666.1:0-602 GCF_014898765.1 Herpailurus yagouaroundi | reverse complement strand
AGGTAACACTCTCTCCCCATTGGAACCCAGTTCCAACGTCTGACAACACCACGCGCCTGGGGTCCAGAAGTGGTGCAGGCTGACACGGGATGGAACCTGGAAGCTCACTATATCGTTTCACAGGCCAGGCTGCAGCTCCCGAGACGATTCCGGAGGACTCCTCGACCAGGGTGAGACAGAACTGTGTGGCCTTGGCAGCCAAATAAGGATCCTGAACGACAACGTCCCTTGCGCCCTCAACAGAGCACTTCGGGGAGACCACTGCCCTCCTGAGAGTTCGGCGTCTGGAGCCTTCTGGGACCTAACACTAACCCTAATCCTACGCAGAACCGGGACCCTCCAACAAACCCAATCCTGCCTCGATCCCTAACCCTGCAATTGAGCCACCTTCTGGCACGGGCCCTCACATCAGCCCTCAAGGGAGATCACGAGACGGGAGTCGCTTCCGCCCTGGCGACGTCCAGAGCCCGAACCCTAACCCTAGCAAAGGCTCTCTCCCCATGGGACCCAATTGCAACGTCTGACAACATCTCGCGCCTAGAGTCCATATGCGGGGCAGGCTGACTCGGCATGGAAGCTGTAAGCTCCCCATGTCGTTTCCC
>NW_024415665.1:1398-2894 GCF_014898765.1 Herpailurus yagouaroundi | reverse complement strand
ACCTTGTCGCCCCTAAGAATTCAGGCTTACGTTCCCCTCCCGATGGGTTGATGATAACCCGCCTGAAATAGCTTGGAATCGGGTCCCAATCATTGTCGACCTGATCCTTGCAGCTCAACCTCAGACACCAAGGCAGTACCCCCTTCCACTAGAGGCTAGAATGGGGATACAAGAGCACCTGACCAAGCTCAGAGAAAGAAGTATTCTAACTGAGTGCCAATCAGTATGAAATACCTCACTCTTGCCAGGCAATAAGCCAGGAGGAGGACACCAACCAGTACAGGATTTGAGGGCCATTAGCAAAGTGACTGTTTCCTTATACCCATTCATTCCGAACACTCAGTATACTCTCCTCAGCCAAATTCCGTGGTCAGCCAGAAGGGTTGCCTGCTGTGACCTAAAGGATGCTTTCTTCTGCCTCTGCCTGGCTCCGAAAAGGAAATCATTGTTTGCTTTGAATGGACTGAACCCGTTACAGAGCACCAGATGTAGCTGACCTGGACACTACTTTCCCAAGGTTTCAACAACTCGCCCATTCTTCTGGGGGGAAACCCTAGGTGGAGATCTCGCTGACTTTCCATAAGAAACCGCAGGGTATGTCCTTCTGCAATATGTAGAGGATCACCTTTCCAGTGACACCCAGGAAGACTGTATGAAAGGTACACAGGCCCTCTTACAGCTCTGATACTACTTGGGGTACCAGGCCTCTTGGAAAAAGGCACAGATTCGTAAGCAGCAGGTCCAATACTTAGGCTCCCTCCTCACAAAAGGAGAAAGAGAACAGGGACTGGAAAGGAAGAAAGTATGGCACCACACTGCCACATCCCCAAACAAAACGAGGCTTGGTGAATGTTTAGGGGCCAGAGGGTTCTGTCGCATTGGGAGTCCTCAGATGCTCAGCTATAGTGAGGTCCCTTTATGACCTGTTGGGAGGACCACACTGGGAGCTCCTTGCATGGACTGAGGAGGTGAGGGCCGTTTTCACAGAAATAAAATAGGCTCTGGGACAAGCCCCAGCCCTTGGTTTGCCTGACATAGACAGACCCTTTAACTTATTCACACACGAAAAGGAGTGCTCACTCAGAGCATGGTGCCTCGGCAATGGCCAGTGTTCTAACACTCAAAAAAAAAAAAAAAGTTGATCCTCTGGCTGCAGGATGGCCCCTGTGCCTCAGAGCTCAGAGCCACAGTTCTGCTCATCAAGGTTGCAGACAAGCTCACACTGGGCCAAACATTTAATGTTAAGGTCTCACACACGGTCGTGTGGCTCACAAGCACCCAAGGATATCATTTCCTCTCCATTTCTCAGATGACACAATCCCAAGGCCTTCTCTATGAGAACCAAAGTCTCGCTCTCGAAACAGTGTAAGAACACTAAACCTGGCCACCATCCTTCCCACAGAGGAGGGAGAACCTGACCATGACTGTTCTGGAGAAGTGGATGAAGTCTACACCAGCTTCCCAGACCTCAAAGACCAGGGTATAACAAGCCCAGG
>NW_024415665.1:0-1388 GCF_014898765.1 Herpailurus yagouaroundi | reverse complement strand
CATGCTCTCACCCATGTTACACTGCCTTCCCATGAGCGTGTTAAGGGTTTGCAAAGCTAAGGGCCACCCCTGATAAAGTAACATGGAGTATGTTGGTGCCCTAGCTAAGATCTTTTTCCTTTCCTTACCGAAAACATTTTCATATCAACTGAAACACTAGTCCCTGCACTAGACAACTTTCCTCGAATTTCTCTTAACGCTGTACACTGGTCAGAATATAAAAAGCAACGACTTCAGAACTTGAAAGTTAGCAATAGGAGGTGAATGAGGGAAGGGAAACAAAACAAGAATGACCTTGTGATGGTTATTGTTACGTGTCTACGTGAGTTGGCCGTGGGGTGCCCAAGACTAAACATTTTTTCTCGGGATATTTGTAGAGTGTTTCTGGGTGAGATTAGAGTTTGATTTGGTGGACTCAGTAAAGCACTATCGTCCCCAGTGAGTGTGGGCAGCATTCAATCTCCTGAGGTCCCGAAGAGAACACAGGGTAGAGAAAGGAGGAATCCATGTCCCACTGCTTCTTTTCTCAGCCTTAGAAGGTGATCCCGCTTAGAGGCAGAGCAGTGGGTAGGGGTAGGGTTGGTTCCCTGGAAGTGCCTTTGGTCCAACCACCCACAGTGATGTGATTGCCCTGCAGGACTGAAATGAGGACCCATGTGCCCTTATGGGTCAGGGCTAGCGTGGGAAAGGCGGAGCCAAACGTATGGGTGGGCCAATCTGAAACTGTCTCAGTATCTCCTCCTCCAACTCCATCACGGCCGTGGAAATGTCATGGAGAGAGTTTGACTTCCACTCAGGATTTTCCCCAATGGTAATTGGCCCCAATCTGTTATGTCTTTTAGACGTCCATGCTAGGTGCCTTTAGGGCCAGAGCCCAGGCCAGCGTTAGGGTTAGGTCCTAGCTACCTGCATGTAGACTTCCTGGTTTCCCAATACCATTTGTTGAAGAGACTGTCTTTCCCCCATTGTTTATTCTTGCCTCCTTTGTTATAAGTTAATTTACCACATAAGCATGGGTTTATTTCTGGGCTTTCTATTCTTTCCCATCGACCTATGTGTCCGTTTTTCTGTCACTACCCATACTAACTGGTTTACTTGAAGCTTTGTAGTACATCTTGAAATCTGGGATTTTGATACCTCCAGCTATGTTTTTGTCTTTCAAGATTATTTTCACTATTCAGGGTCTTTTGTGGTCCCATACAAATTTTAGTATTAGTTGTTTCAGTTCTGTGAAAAGTGCCTTTGGTATCTTGATAGGGATTGCATTGAAACTGTAGATAGTTATGAGTAATATGGACATTGTCGTGATATTAATTCTTCCAGTCCATGATCATGGGATATCTTTCCATTTGTTTGAGTCATCTTCAATTTCATCATTGACTTATGGT
>NW_024415664.1:1496-1931 GCF_014898765.1 Herpailurus yagouaroundi | reverse complement strand
ATTCCACCTACACCTGCCTAAATAACCCAGAAAACCACCAGAGGATTAGCAGAATGGAGTCGCCGGAGCCAAGCGCAGACGAGAAGCCCACGGAAGAGGGTAGGAAGGGCGGCGAGGCGGTGCACGCTCCACGGACTGGCGGGAGGGAGCCAGGGCGGAGGGGCAGCTCGCCGGCCAAGCAGAGCCCCCGAGTCTGGCTTGCAAAAGCGGAGGGGCCTGACGGACTGTGTTCCGACAGCAAGCGCGACTTAGCGTCTGGGAGGTCATAAGTTAACAGCTCTGCTCAGAAAGCGGGAAGGCTGGAGGACAAAGGGAAGGAGAGCTGCTGAGCCCCCAGACAACAGAGCTCAGTTTGGTGGGGAACAAAGGCGCTCGCCAGCGCCATCTCCCCCGCCCATCCCCCAGCCAAAATCCCAAAGAGAACCAGTTCCTGCC
>NW_024415664.1:0-1396 GCF_014898765.1 Herpailurus yagouaroundi | reverse complement strand
CAGTTATACACCACAGCACAGGGGAAGTGCCCTGCAGGTCCCCACCACGCCAGGGACTATCCAAAATGACCAAGCGGAAGAATTCCCCTCAGAAGAATCTCCAGGAAATAACAACAGCTAATGAGCTGATCAAAAACGATTTAAATAATATCACAGAAAGTGAATTTAGAATAATAGTCATAAAATTAATCTCTGGGCTTGAAAACAGTATAGCTGACAGCAGAGAATCTCTTGCTACAGAGATCAAGGGACTAAGGAACAGTCACGAGGAGCTGAAAAACACTTTAAACGAAATGCATAACAAAATGGAAACCACCACGGCTCGCATTGAAGAGGCAGAGGAGAGAATAGGTGAACTAGAAGATAAAGTTTTGGAAAAAGAGGAAGCTGAGAAAAAGAGAGATAAGAAAATCCAGGAGTATGAGGGGAAAATTAGAGAACTAAGTGATACACTAAAAAGAAATAATATACGCATAATTGGTATCCCAGAGGAGGAAGAGAGAAGGAAAGGTGCTGAAGGGGTACTTGAAGAAATAATAGCTGAGAACTTCCCTGAAGTGGGGAAGGAAAAAGGCATTGAAATCCAAGAGGCACAGAGAACTCCCTTCAGACGTAACTTGAATCGATCTTCTGCACGACATATGATAGTGAAACTGGCAAAATACAAGGATAAAGAGAAAATTCTGAAAGCAGCAAGGGGTAAACGTGCCCTCACATATAAAGGGAGACCTATAAGACTTGTGACTGATCTCTCTTTTGAAACTTGGCAGGCCAGAAAGAACTGGCACGAGATTTTCAGTGTGCTAGACAGAAAAAATATGCAGCCGAGAATCCTTTATCCAGCAAGTCTGTCATTTAGAATAGAAGGAGAGATAAAGGTCTTCCCAAACAAACAAAAACTGAAGGAATTTGTCACCACTAAACCAGCCCTACAAGAGATCCTAAGGGGGACCCTGTGAGACAAAGTACCAGAGACATCACTACAAGCATAAAACAGACATCACAAGGACTCTAAACCCATATCTTTCTATAATCACACTGAATGTAAATGGATTCAATGCGCCAACCAAAAGACATAGGGTATCAGAATGGATAAAAAAACAAGACCCATCTATTTGCTGTCTACAAGAGACTCATTTTAGACCTGAGGACACCTTTAGATTGAGAGTGAGGGGATGGAGAACTATTGATCATGCTACTGGAAGCCAAAAGAAAGCTGGAGTAGCCATACTTATATCAGACAAACTAGACTTTAAATTAAAGGCTGTAACAAGAGATGAAGAAGGACATTATATAATAGTGACAGGGTCTATCCATCAGGAAGAGCTAACAATTATAAATGTCTATGCGCCGAATACCGGAGCGCCCAAATATATAAAACAATTACTCATAAACA
>NW_024415663.1:0-2135 GCF_014898765.1 Herpailurus yagouaroundi | reverse complement strand
CTCTGTCTCTCTCTCAAAAATAAACATTTTTTAAAAATGGCTAAAGTTAGTCACTGTGCTCCATTGAAGGTCACACGGAAAATGTACTGGGAAGAACATGTTAAGAAGAAAACAGAACAGCTGCCCCCAAAATAAGAATCCTGATAATCCTCATGTACACAGGCTTGCTAGAAATGTCTAACACCCGCAGCAGTCAGTTTTCCTAGAAGCCAAGAAAAGGCATCTCAGCACATGCTAGTAACCATCAGTTCCAGTTGCAAAATACTCATCGCAGAAGCGGCTCACATCCCATGAGTAAGAGCGCACGGTCTTAAATCAAACACGAGTCCTTGGGTGTGTTCCCTAGCCCACCAGGCACCAACGGTAACTTGCCCGTGGGGACCCGTCTGAGGTCCACTGGTTGCATCTTGCTCAACATCCAGGGTTCACAAAGCACATTTGGGGATCCCTGCGGTACCCACGCCTCCCGCGGCATCAGGAACCGGAGGACGGCACGCCAGGCCACTCACACATCTGGCGGCGTTGGTCATGCGTGACAAACCGTGGTCTCTCCCTGCGCCTCGCCTGTCTCCCGCCCAGCAGAGCGACAAACAGACGGTTTGCTGTGAGCTCTGTCCTTGATGCCCATTACCCGGCTGTGACCGCCCCCGTGGAACCTGGCAGGCACCCAGTCTGTCTCAAGGAAGGCTGTCTGCTGGGCCCCACGTGCCCCATAGCACGGGAACCAGCTTTCCAGCGGGACTTTCTCTCCCGGGCAGGCTCCGCCCTCCCATCACCACCCCCCGCCCCAGAAAAGTGCAGCCGGGCCCACAGACAACCACAGGCCCCTTACCCTGTCTTCTCTGTCTGCACGTAACAGCCCCTGGATCACAGCGAAGGCTTGGGTTGGGGGCCCCAAGTCTGTGCAGTCGGATGGAATGTAGGGGGAAAGAGGCATCTGTGAATGCAGCCCCCACCTTAATTCTGTGGACACACAGGGAGGCGGAGGGCCACGGCCCGCAGGTCTAAATGCTGACAAGTTATACATGAAGCTGCATTTACAATCTGGCCCTCTCCTTGACCCCCCGGGACCTTCAGCTCTCACCCCAGAATCATCCTCGTGACCCGGAAGCTAACCCAGCGACCATGGATCAGCTGTGCCAAACCCAGGACTCCCGGGAGATGACTGGCCTGGTCAGCTCCCCCAGAGCCCAGGACCGACCCACAGGTGCGCTCCCCTCACGTCCCTGGGCTTCCTGGCACTGGGGGTGGGGGAAAGTACAGCCATCAGGGGGCCAGGCCTGCCTAGACCCCACTTCAGGTGGCTGGTGGAGAAGCCAGGTTGGTACAAAAGCAGCTCCACTTTGGGAGGTGGGGGGGGGGGGGGGGGCGGGATGTGTGGAGCGCATCGGGCAGCACGGCGGGGCAGGGGTGGGGTCAGGCAGCCGGCTGAGCTTGGGCCACGGGAACGTGCAGAGCCACTGTGAGTGACCTTCCTCCGGCTGTGTGTAGCCTCCCAGATGCAGGAGGAGAGGGGTACCTGGGTGGCTCAGTCAGTTAAACCAGATGCAGGAGGAGAGGAGCGGCCCACGGATCCTGAGCGAAGGGACCATTTCTTACCCTTGTTTACGGACCCGAGAGTAATTTTCACAAGGACATAACTCAAGCAGTGCTTTCTATGTTTGCTCTTGTCGTCATTGTTAAGCAGGTCCTGTCTGGTGCCTTCAATATTGGCATGAACCAACTCTCCAAAAAGAGAAACAAAACTTAGCTCTGAAAGACTAAGTCTGAAAGACGTCTGAAAGACGTTCACGGAAATTATGATTTCGACGCATTTGAAAGCAATGCATTTTATTCTTTATTTATTGTTTCATTTTTTTGACGTTTATTTTTGAGAGAGAGAGAGAGACAGAACGTGAGTGGGGGGGGAGGGGGCAGAGAGAGAGGGAGACACGGAATCCGAAGCAGGCTCCAGGCTCCAAGCTGTCGGCACAGAGCCCGATGTGGGGCTCGAACCCACGAACCGTGAGATCGTGACTTGAGCCCAAGTCGGATGCTTAATTGACTGAGCCACCTGCGTGCCCTGAAGAAAGTGCATTTTAAAACAATGAATGCAGAGGGGGTGACGGTTCATGCTTTGCCCCCTGCTGCAAGGA
>NW_024415662.1:0-2687 GCF_014898765.1 Herpailurus yagouaroundi | reverse complement strand
CTTCTGCATGTTGCTGTCCAGTTCTCCCAGCACCATTTGTTAAAGAGACTGTCTTTTTTCCATTGGATATTCTTTCCTGCTTTGTCAAAGATGAGTTGGCCATACGTTTGTGGGACTAGTTCTGGGGTTTCTATTCTATTCCATTGGTCTATGTGTCTGTTTTTGTGCCAATACCATGCTGTCTTGAGGATGACAGCTTTGTAGTAGAGGCTAAAGTCTGGGATTGTGATGCCTCCTGCTTTGGTCTTCTTCAAAATTACTTTGGCTATTCGGGGCCTTTTGTGGTTCCATATGAATTTTAGGATTGCTTGTTCTAGCTTTGAGAAGAATGCTGGTGCAATTTTGATTCGGATTGCATTGAATGTGTAGATGGCTTTGGGTAGTATTGACATTTTGACAATATTTATTCTTCCAATCCATGAGCAGGGAATGTCTTTCCATTTCTTTAAATCTTCTTCAATTACCTTCATAAGCTTTCTATAGTTTTCAGCATACAGATCTTTTACATCTTTGGTTAGATTTATTCCTAGGTATTTTATGCTTCTTGGTGCAATTGTGAAAGGGATCAGTTTCTTTATTTGTCTTTCTGTGGCTTCATTGTTAGTGTATAAGAATGCAACTGATTTCTGTACATTGATTTTGTATCCTGCAACTTTGCTGAATTCATGTATCAGTTCTAGCAAACTTCTGGTGGAGTCTATCGGATTTTCCATGTATAATATCATGTCATCTGCAAAAAGTAAAGCTTGACTTCATCCTTGCCAATTTTGATGCCTTTGATTTCCTTTTGTTGTCTGATTGCTGATGCTAGAACTTCCAACACTATGTTAAACAACAGCGGTGAGAGTGGGCATCCCTGTCGTGTTCCTGATCTCAGGGGGAAAGCTCTCAGTTTTTCCCCGTTGAGGATGATGTTAGCTGTGGGCTTTTCATAAATGGCCTTTATGATCTTTAAGTATGTTCCATCTATCCCGACTTTCTCAAGGGTTTTTACTAAGAAAGGGTGCTGGTTTTGTCAAAGGCCTTTTCTGCATCAATTGACAGGATCATATGGTTCTTCTCTGTTTTTTTTTGTTAATGTGATGTATCACGTTGATTGATTTGCGAATGTTGAACCAGCCCTGCATCCCAGGAATGAATCCCACTTGATCATGGTGAATAATTCTTTTTATATGCCGTTGAATTCGATTTGCTAGTATCTTATTGAGAATTTTTGCATCCATATTCATCAGGGATATTGGCCTGTAGTTCTCTTTTTTTACTGGGTCACTGTCTGGTTTAGGAATCAAAGTAATACTGGCTTCATAGAATGACTCTGGAAGTTTTCCTTTTCTTTCTATTTCTTGGAATAGCTTGACAAGGATAGGTATTATCTCTGCTTTAAACGTCTGGTAGAACTCCTCTGGGAAGCCATCTGGTCCTGGACTCTTATTTGTTGGGAGATTTTTGATAACCGATTCAATTTCTTTGCTGGTTATGGGTCTGTTCAAGCTTTCTCTTTCCTCCTGATTGAGTTTTGGAAGAGTGTGGGTGTTTAGAAATTTGTCCATTTCTTCCAGGTTGTCCAATTTGTTGGCATATAATTTTTCATAGTATTCTCTGATAATTGTTTGTATCTCTGAGGGATTGGTTGTAATAATTCCATTTTCATTCATGATTTTATCTATTTGGGTCATCTCCCTTTTCTTTTTGAGAAGCCTGGCTAGAGGTTTATCAATTTTGTTTATTTTTTCAAAAAACCAACTCTTGGTTTCGTTGATCTCTCTACAGTTTTTTTAGATTCTATATTGTTTATTTCTGTTCTGATCTTTATTATTTCTCTTGTTCTGCTGGATTTAGGCTGCCTTTGCTGTTCTGCTTCTATTTCCTTTAGGTGTGCTGTTAGAGTCTGTATTTGGGATTTTTCTTGTTTCTTGAGATAGGCCTGGATTGCAATGTATTTTCCTCTCAGGACTGCCTTCTCTGCGTCCCAAAGCGTTTGGATTGTTGTATTTTCATTTTCGTTTGTTTCCATATATTTTTTAATTTCTTTTCTAATTGCCTGGTTGACCCATCATTCGTTAGTAGGGTGTTCTTTAACCTCCATGCTTTTGGAGGTTTTCCAGACTTTTTCCTGTGGTTGATTTCAAGCTTCATAGCATTGTGGTCTGAAAGTATGCATGGTATAATTTCAATTCTTGTAAACTTATGAAGGGCTGTTTTGTGACCCAGTATATAATCTATCTTAGAGAATGTTCCAAGTGCACTCGAGAAGAAAGTATATTCTGTTGCTTTGGGATGCAGAGTTCTAAATATATCTGTCCTGTCCATCTGATCCAATGTATCATTCAAGGCCCTTGTTTCTTTATTGACTGTGTGTCTAGATGATCTATCCATTTCTGTAAGTGGGGTGTTGAAGTCCCCTGCAATGACCACATTCTTATCAATAAGGTTGCTTATGTTTGTGAGTAATTGTTTTATATATTTGGGGGCTCCGGTATTCAGAGCATAGACATTTATAATTGTTAGCTCTTCCTGATGGATAGACCCTGTAATTATTATATAATGCCCTTCTTCATCTCTTGTTACAGCCTTTAATTTAAAGTCTAGTTTGTCTGATATAAGTATGGCTACTCCAGCTTTCTTTTGGCTTCCAGTGGCATGATAAATAGTTCTCCATCCTCTCACTCTCAATCTGAAGATGTCCT
>NW_024415661.1:0-5755 GCF_014898765.1 Herpailurus yagouaroundi | reverse complement strand
TTAAAAACTGAGAACAAACTGAGGGTTGATGGGGGGTGGGAGGGAGGGGAGGGTGGGTGATGGGTATTGAGGAGGGCACCTTTTGGGATGAGCACTGGGTGTTGTATGGAAACCAATTTGACAAGAAATTTCATATATTAATAAATAAATAAATAAATAAATAAATACTAACAACAATTCCAGTAAAATAACCAAAAAAGTTTTACATGCCGAAAAGTACAATATTAAGTAATAATTACTCATGAAATCTAAAATAGACAATAGACTTCTTCATTTGCATTAACAGGAAGTTAACATCCAAATCAAAGGAGGTCATAGTACTCAATACCCACTGTAACCTGACAGTGGACAGCAACATTAATTGATTTAGTTCTGGGCACCATACCTTACAAAGGACATTGATAACACTGTGTTGAAAGGACAACAAAAACAATGAGGCATACACAGTCTACTTTACATGTGAACTGAATAACTAAAAGCGATTTACATATAGCGGCCATAATTAAATATCTGAAGTGCTGGCATGTGAAACAGAGGACAAATGCAATATGTATCATCCAAATGGAAAAAGTAAGATTGATGTATTGAAATTAGTGAAAATCTGTGCTTATTAGAAATAGCCATACACAAATTTTAACCGTATCAGCCTTGTATATAAAGAACAAAGAATAATGTACATTAATTTTAGGAAGAGCACATATTTTATTGAATGTGTCTTTCTGTTTTGTTTTGTTATCTGAAAGGCAAAAGAAATATTTCTTATCTTTATTTAATATTGCCAAGATGTCTATTTTTGCAAACTCTGGTTGTGTGGAAACCCTCTATCCAACAAAAAATCTAACAAAGGTCCAGAATGAGTAAGGTTGGTGACATAGAAGAATTGTATCATTTAAACCAGTGTTTGGAGCCAGGAATGATGATACCATACCACACTGGGAAGAATGTGAAGATGTTCTGGTTGTCACAATAATTAACAATGCTATTGTTAAAAGTGGGTGGGACCATGAATGATAAACATCCTGCAAAGCATGTGAGGCTATCCTTACCAAAAAAAAAAAAAAATTTACTCTTCCCAAACTCCCAATAGTTGCCATGTGGAGAAACACATGTTTAGACCATAATTGTGCTCATGGTGCACTTTGAATACTAGAATTTTTGGCTACATATTTAAAGAAATGCAGTTGTATCTACGTATTATTAGTGTTCTCTTGGATGACCTTCAGCACTATTTTAACTGTTCGAGTTGATATGTTTACTGCCTTGATTTTCATTCCATAAACTCACTAGGTAATTTGTTCCAGTAACCATCAACTTTTCTTTGGTGCCAACTTGGTGATATACAGCACCTCTTCTATGTTCCTTGTGGCAAGTTGCACCCCACTCCTCACATCTTATGATGCTCACAGCTGCAGGTTCAATCTGTTAGACATTGCTAAAATAGTTTCTATTCTCAATGAGCAAAATCCAGGACCACATTTTGGGAGAATTTATAGTGTGCATGGCACAGGAAACCAGCTGAGAATCAATGACACACAGACAATCAAATTTTGTTTTCACAGATTTGCAAGTAACTTCCCCAAGTTCTTTCTTTTCATATGCTATCCTTGCTTTCATATTTTTCACCAAAACAAATATAAAAGCTCATAAGAATGATAATTGATCAAGAGTCTTCAAATTAATGCTTCTTTTGTTATCTACATCCTTTTCTAAAGGAGGGGAGCTCTGCTATCAATAGTGATACCCATCATTGGTTAGGGAAGCTTTCTTTCCTCCTTCTCCTGTATGTCCAGAGCTATAATGGCTTTATTGCCCTAGGGTGCTAATCAAACTCTTTTTCAATAACAGATGGTTCAACAGTTGTTAACATTTGATAAATCCTTTTGTTCTTATCCCAGAACATTTTGTGCATTCTCATTAAATGCAAAGGGAAGAAATGAAAGAAAACACAAGAGAGAGACTGTGGACAAAACTATTCCTCAGAGAACTTTCTAGTTTAACCTATGAGCCATGAAATTAGTGATGTGCTAAATAAGCTGGAAATTTTATAATGTAAAAGAGCTCACAATATAGAGTGGTCTGCTTGCTTGATCATGTATATAAAAAAATACATAAATTATGGACATAAACTGCAATTTATGTAAACACGCAAATAGACCTCCTAGGACGGGGTCTGGAAAACTGAGGCCCACAGGCCAAATCCAGCCTGGCACCCACTTTGGTATGGCTCAGGACTAAGAATGGTTTTTACACTTTTAAATGGTTGAAAAAAAAAAAAACAGAAGAGACATGACATTTTATGATATGTAAAAATTACCTAAAATTTAAGTCTCATTGTCGATATTTATTAAAACACCACCACACCATTCATTTATGAATTGCATATACCTGTGTTCACACTGCAATGACAGAATTGAGTCATTGCTACAGAGACCATATGACCTGCAAAGCTTAAAGTATTTTCTATATGGCCATGGCCTTTTAGAGAAAAAGCAAAGAATGAAGAGTGTCAGAAAAAGTCTAATCATGCAGATGGACGCTAAGTAAATACTTTTTGAAAGGAGTGATGATGGAACAGAAATACTGGAGCTGCATTCCACTTCTCACTCAATGGCAAATAACTCAATCTTTTAAGTTTAGATGGTTCAACTGTGAACTATTACTAGAATATTTAACTCACCTTATTAAAAATAAACTATGTAAGTGAAGTATAACGTATATAATATATAAACAACAAGGGTCAGCTCAATGAACATTCACAAAGTGAACACACATTTGCAACCTCCATGAATATCAAGAAATGGAATATTACCGGGACTGTCAAAATCCCCCTTCCAAATTACAATGCACCTCTTCCCAGAAAGAAACCACTATTCCTGATTTACACCATTAATTTGTTTAGCCTATTTCTTATCTTTATTTAAAGTAGATCAAACAGTATATATTTTTTTGTGTCCAGCTTATTCTGCTCAGTATTGCATTTGTGAGTTTCACCCATGTCACTGTAGGTAGTAGTATTTAACTCATTTTCATTTCTGTATTTTAGGTCCTTGTATGAAAATACCATAATTTATTCATTTTAATGTTGATGAGCATTTGGTTATTTCCATGTTTGGGCCATTGCAAATAATGCTGCAATGAACATTTCATGAGTCTTTCGTGCACATATGTATGTATGTCTGTGTGGTATATACACAACTTTCTTTTTTGTATTTACTTATATCCCAAACTGTTCCAGAAAGTATTAAAGACAGCTTTAACAATTGCTACAGTCAGGTTGAAAGCATTATTAATGGCTAGTGCTTAAACCCCACTTAAGGAAGAATGGTCTGTTAGGAATGAAAGGTGGACTCCGGAAGTATAAGTTGGAGAGAAAGAATGAAACCAGAAAAACAGTATTTTTTTTTAAATGAAGAAATGTATTGGCAAGATAAAGTATAAAAGAGAGAAGAGGAAAGAATGTATGGAGAGAAAAGGATAAGACAACATGGCAGAAGGCTACAGCCTACAAAAATAACTGGTCTATGAGAAGTCACCAAAGAACTTTAAGGAAGAGGTATTTTAAACATTTAATATCAAGTTGCATGAACTGTGTCCTGTCAACCATCTCAATTTACTCCCACCTAAAAAATCAGCTGCCCACACAAATGCCTTTCTGAGTAAATTGGTCCAATTGTTGTTTCATGAACAGCAAAGAAAGAGGGAGCTACTATACATCTAGAGTAATACAGCACAGCAAATTTAGGAACATAGCTAGAATATAGCCCAGCAAAATTAAGAAATCAGCAAACATGTATTGAGTGTTCAAAATGATTACTGTGTCTCATTTGTTATGGGCCATGGAAGCAAACAAAGATAAATAAGACACAGTCCCACATTAAAGTCCTACATAATTGGCAATCCACAAAAATTAAGTAAATTACTTTTTGTAGGTTATATGGCTTTCTTTAAACAAACAAAAACAAACTCCCCTTTTCTAAACAAAACATTTACAACTGTGTTACCTAGAGCATGAAGAGTCCACCTTCCAGGTTCATAGAAAAACTATCTCATTAAATATTAATTCAGGGCTTTCAAATTTTAACACATAGATTAGGATAATCATTATGAAACTGCTAAACATTAAGTAGACCTCTTTTTTAACTTTTAATTTTGAAATGCTTGTAGATTCACAGGAAATTAACAAAATGTAGAGGAAGTTACCATATGCCCTTCATCTAGATTCCCCCAAATATAATATCTTTCATCTTTATAGTACAATACCAAAGCCAGGAAAATTACATCAGTACAATCTACAGAACTTACTCAGATTTCACGAGTTTTATATGTACTCATAGGTATGTGCAGTTCTATGCAATTTTATCACCTGTGTAGATTTCTGTGACTACCACCACCAAGATACAGAACTGTTCTATCACCATTAAGATTAATTAAAATCAAAATTAAATTTTAAATTAAATTAAAATTAATTTAATTACTTTTTAACTAAAAAATTAAAACTTTTTTTTAATGTTTTCATTTTTTTTTTGAGACAGAGAGAGCGCAAGCGTGCGCAAGTGGGGAGGGGCAGAGAGAGAAGGAGACACAGAATCTGAATCAGAAGAGCCCAACATGGGGCTCTGGCCCACAAACTGTGAGATCATGACCTGAGCTGAAGTCAGACACCCAACCAACTGAGCCACCCAGGCACCACTCCCCCAGACCTCTTTATAGCACCTCCCACTCCACTCCCACCTCCCATCCCTAACACCTGGGAGCCACCAATCTGTCTTCCACTCTTCCATTCTTATTTCAAGAATGTTATATGAATGGAATCAAATGGTATGTAGCCTATGAGACTGGCTTTTTTTCCCCACTTAGCATTATTACCTTGAAACTCATCCAAATTATTGCATATGGTTCATTTTTATTGCTGACTAGTATTGAATGATAGAGATACCACAGTTTGTTTAACCATTCCCCTGTTGAAAAGACATTTGAGTTGCTTCCAGTTTTTGCCTACTATGAATAAAGCTGCTAAGAACATTCATGTACAAGATTTTGTGTGAACTTTTCTTTGATAAATGCCCAAAAGTGCAATTGCTGAGTTGTATTTTTTAAGAAACTGCTGAACTATTTTCCAGAGTGCCTATACCATTTACATTCCCAATGGCCATGCATGAATGATCCAATTTCCCTGCATCGTCACCAATATTTGGTGGTATCACTAGTTGTAATTCTAGCCATTCTGATAGGTGTATAGTGATGTCTTTTTGAGGCAGACAGCTTTTTAAAAAGTACCACTATCCCTGGTAGCTTAAACATTAAAAATTATAGTCTTTATAACTTTAATAAAAAATATTTTGTCAGCATTGATTTTCCTTGTCCTTCGAATTAGAAAATATGCACATATAAAACATTGTCCTCTTTTTCTAAAGGAGGAAATGTATATTAGGCACATGCTTTACATACAGTAATCACATGCTGAATTAATATGAGTTGTTAGCAGCAGTACAAAGTGCAGTAGTAGCAGGACAGAACTGTTAAACCTTGTACAATACAGAGGTTCTGCAGAATAAAAATAAGTAGTTTTTACAGAGGGTCTATGCATGCTGAAAAATAAATATATTCTTTATTCTAAGGAACAAAGCCCTATAATAAACCAAACCATGTCCTTTAACTCTTGTTTAGCCTTACTAATTTTTTTTTATTTAAGCGTGAATTCATCAGTTTCTCAAGCTTCCCTCAATGTTTAATTTCTGTATTTAAAGGCTATGTA
>NW_024415660.1:313-2007 GCF_014898765.1 Herpailurus yagouaroundi | reverse complement strand
TTTACTAAAATGGACTAATTCGTAACCCTAGTTGAAGTTTAATGGATGTTTAATAAAACCTGCTGAGACTGAGTCTGACTCATAAAAGTAGATAAAACACTTAGACATTGTTATTCTTGTCACATAATTTAGCAAATGACAGGGGCACAAAGTTCAGAGAATGCTAAGTACTTAAAAGGCCACAGTTTACAAGGAAAATGTGTAATAGGAAGTATTACGGGGAAGATCTTTCTTTTAGCGATTCCCAGCGTGAGAACAACATGAACTCACCAAAGGCACAAACGCTCTAAAAATAAAGCTTCTAAATGCTTTACAGTCCGTATGAAAGCCAAATTAGAATCTCTAGGTTGTATTACTAGATTGTCTCAACATAAAGTACAGTTTTTAAGAAAGCTTTTATGATTTTATTAAATAAGTAAAGCATGCTAATTATAGGTGTGTTAGACGGTATAAATGTTCACCCAAAAAATGGCTAACAAATCACCAAATCACCAAATCTACCAGCAGGCTTGAAAATGCAAATATTTTGGAATTATTTGTGGATGTGTGTCGGCATTAAAGTCAAATCTCACTAAACATATTGAAATGTGCTTGTTTTTTTTCACTTAAAATATATTGTGACCATCTAGTAATTTAAAAAATATATATATAAATGCACTTACTGCATCCGTTTCAAATTAACAGTATATTTTAGGACATTTAGGTTGTTTGCAATTTTGCACCTTAAAAGAAAAACACTATTAACTTCCTTAATATAGAGCTTGGGGCACAGCTGAATGATTTCTCGGGTTCTGGCCGTATAAGTTGTGTTGCTTGACCAGATGTTACACATTTTTCTAAGCATTTTGAATTGTCCTCCAGAAAGCTAACTCCAGGAAAAACTCCTACCAGCAACTCAGGAGGGTGAGTTCCCTACTAAACAAACAAACAAACAAACAAACAAACAAAAATACTAGCTTTAATTAGAATTTTTCATCATTTACCATTTGATAACAAATAAGTCAAATGTCATTTGAAATCATGTTTCCTCTGGTTATAAATGACTTTGAACTATTTGGCCTGGATTTCATTGAACAGATTTATATTATGTGAATTCCCTATTTGAATGTAAGCTCCAATGGTAGACGTTTATTTTGTTTTGTTCGATTTTTATCCCAGTACCGAGAACGATTTCTGTGACATAGGAGGCACTTAAATTCAGCTGTTGTATGTAAATTAACAACTTAGGGATTGTTATTTCTGTTCTTTCTATAATTTTCTTTCAGGGTATTTGACATATGTGTGTGTTGCTGTGTGTGTGTGTGTGTGTGTGTGTGTGTGTGTGTGTGTGTTTATTGTAAAGTTACTAGCCCTTTTTTTGCCATAGAAATACAATAATATTTTTTTCAATTACCTGAAATGTGTGTATAGCATTTTTCCTGCTCCTTCCTTTTGTTTCTAATTTATTTTTTAAAATATACACTGTTAAATCACTTAATCAACTCCTTCCCACTTTTGGAGTCAGGCTTAACAATCTGTCATTTTCCTTAGGCTTATCACCTTTCCTTACGCTCATCACCCTGTCATGTTTTGATGTGAATATACATATTTAATTCTCCCTAGAATTTTTTAATTCTCAGACTGGTGTAGGTAAACGGTTGCATTTTCTCTTAATTCTTTTTTTCTTTTTTTTTTTTTTTAATTTTTTTTTTCAA
>NW_024415660.1:0-213 GCF_014898765.1 Herpailurus yagouaroundi | reverse complement strand
TCTCTCTCTCTCTCTCTCTCTCTCTCTCTCTCACCTTCTGCCCCTCTCCCCTGCTTGTGGTCTCTCTCTCTCTAATATAAAAATAATAATAATAATATAATAATAATAAATTTGTGTATAATGATAAATGATAACTCACATGCTTCTAAAAACATTAAGGAACTGCTTCTTTTTTTTTTTTTTTAATTTTTTTTTTCAACGTTTATTTATTTT
>NW_024415659.1:0-7856 GCF_014898765.1 Herpailurus yagouaroundi | reverse complement strand
AAGCGTTTTTCAGCTCCTCGTGACTGTTCCTTAGTCCCTTGATCTCTGTAGCAAGAGATTCTCTGCTGTCAGCTATACTGTTTTCAAGCCCAGCGATTAATTTTATGACTATTATTCTAAATTCACTTTCTGTTATATTATTTAAATCCTTTTTGATCAGCTCATTAGCTGTTGTTATTTCCTGGAGATTCTTCTGAGGGGAATTCTTCCGCTTGGTCATTTTGGATAGTCCCTGGCGTGGTGAGGACCTGCAGGGCACTTCCCCTGTGCTGTGGTGTATAACTGGAGTTGGTGGGCGGAGCCGCAGTCAGACCTGATGTCTGCCCCCAGCCCACCGCTGGGGCCACAGTCAGACTGGTGCGTGCCTTCTCTTCCCCTCTCCTAGGGGCGGGATTCACTGTGGGGTGGGGTGGCCTGTCTGGGCTACTTGCACACTGCCAGGCTTGTGATGCTGGGGATCTGGCGTCTTAGCTGGGGTGGGTAGGCAAGGTGCACAGGGGCAGGAGGGGCAGGCTTAGCTTGCTTCTCCTTAGGTGATCCACATCAGGAGGGGCCCTGTGGCAGCAGGAGGGAGTCAGATCCGCTGCCGGAGGTTTGGTTCCGCAGAAGCGCAGAGTTGGGTGTTTGCGCGGAGCGAGCAAGTTCCCTGGCAGGAACTGGTTCTCTTTGGGATTTTGGCTGGGGGATGGGCGGGGGAGATGGCGCTGGAGAGCGCCTTTGTTCCCCACCAAACTGAGCTCTGTCGTCCGGGGGCTCAGCAGCTTTCCTTCCCTTTGTCCTCCAGCCTTCCCGCTTTCTGAGCAGAGCTGTTAACTTATGACCTACCAGCCGCTAAGTCGCGCTTGCTGTCGGAACACAGTCCGTCAGGCCCCTCCGCTTTTTGCAAGCCAGACTATGGGGCTCTGCTTGGCCGGCGAGCCGCCTCTCCGCCCCGGGCTCCCTCCCTCCCGCCAGTACGTGGAGCGCGCACCACCTCGCTGCCCTTCCTACCCTCTTCCGTGGGCCTCTCATCTGTGCTTGGCTCCGGCGACTCCGTTTTGCTAATCCTCTGGTGGTTTTCTGGGTTATTTAGGCAGGTGTAGGTGGAATCTAAGTGATCAGCAGGACGCGCGGTGAGTCCAGCGTCCTCCTACGCCGCCATCTTCCCTCTCAAGTCTGGAGTTGATTTCAATATCTCTTCCTTATTGCAACAGTCTTGAATAAAGATTTTCTTGTCTATTTAATTTTTTTCAGTACAATCTGTCTTTGACAAAGATTTTGCCAGAAGTTGCCACATAATATTTCCACCTATTGACTAGAATTTTGGTGGTAGGACACCGGGAAATGTAGTCTTTCTTTTGAATATCCACATATTAAGTAAAAAATGTTATTATTGTGAAAGAAAAAAGACATTTAGAGCTGACAGTAATTTCCATGCAACCATTTACTTAGTAATTTATCATGTGCAAAACAAACAAACAAACAAACAAAAACAAGAGGTGAATGTTATTTTTTGGCAGTTTTAAAAATACGCAATACTATTTTCAATATTCCTTGTGTTTTGTGTCTTTCTTCTTTTGTACATTTACTTATCCTTCAAAATCTAGCTTCATAATTAAAAAATATATCTCTTCAATTGTTTTTTTTTTTTTTTTAATTTTCATGCCTTTGTTCACTAATGACATTGGACATTGTTTTTGTGTTGTGTTGAGGCATTTACATTCCTTCAGTTTTTAATTACTTCTCTTCCCCAGTGTCAGGAACGAAAGCCTCTGGATGACTCATGTTCAGATTGTGTCATGTGTTCATCCTTGATCAATTATTGTGGTCAAAAGGATAGAATGTATTGTTTTTGTTTAACTTCAGGTTACAAATTCACCCACCGAATAGGTTTACTTCACAAAACCTATTTAAGATTTACTCAAATTCAGTAAACCCTCATGGAAACAGGGGAAATGTACTGAAACTGATCTTTAAAAAAAATTTTTTTTAATGTTTATTTATTCTTGAGACAGGGGAGGGGCAGGGAGAGAGGGAGACACAGAATCTGAAACAGGCTCCAGGCTCTGAGCTGTCAGCACAGAACCCGACGCGGAGCTCTAACTCACGAACTGTGAGATCATGACCTGAGCTGAAGTCAGACGCCCAACCGACTGAGCCACCCAGGCACCCTGAAACTGATCTTTAATGTTAATGTTTTAGGGTTTTCTTTTGCTCTTTGGTATCTCTCTGTCTCTTTGTTTTTGGTTCTGTCTTTATCTCCCTCCCTTCCCCCCTTGTTTATGAATGAACTGTACTGCTGGATTATTAAAGCTTTAATAAACTGGGTTTTTTAATTTAATTTTTAAATGTTTATTTATTTTTGAGAGAGAGAGACAGAGCACAAGTTGGGGAGGGGCAGAGAGAGACAGAGACACAGAATCTGAAGCAGGCTCCAGGGTCTGAGCTGTCAGCACAGAGCCTGACATGAGGCTTGAACCCACAAACTGTGAGATTATGACCTGAACTGAAATTGGATGCTCAACTGACTGAGCCACCCAGGCACCCCTTAATAAACTATTTTAATATGTGGTAAAGAAGTTTCTCTGTGTTACCTCTCAATTTCAATACAGGAATGCAAATAAACTTTATTCAAAGTTACTTTAATATTTTCCTAACTTATGCAACTAAGTTGTGATCTTTTTAAGAAGAAATAATGTATTTTGTTTCTCAATATATGCTTAATCTTGAACGCAGAGTTATTTTTGTTTGCTGATTGCTAATATGGCTTAGGAAAATAAATGGAAAATGATATTTGGAGTGTTCACCTTTGAATGGTGAAATAAATTTTATATGATAATTATTTAATGATAGATATGATAGTTACATTCCTTATTAATTGCATATTAATAAATTAATTTTAATGCTGAGCAATTACACTACAGTTGGTTAGCAATGACTCTGGACCAGAATAAACTTTACCAAATACTATAGTGCTCAATGAGCATGGACATACTAAAACTACCATGAATGCTCTTTTTCCAGTAGCAGATATTCACAGTAAAAAATCTGAGCTAATTAGTCAGACCCTAAAAGTACCCAGATTACAAACATAGAGTGTGCTAGCCTATCTGGGTGTCCATTTTGAGAGTGTTTATACATAACACATCCGTAGAGCTTTACAATTTATTTCTACCCCACAATTTATTTCTTGTCCTGCAATGATGCTGTATGTATTACTTCCTTGCAAACAGATTTTAACACTGGTTTTACATTTTTTGATATCCTCAAAAACTTCTCATTTCGTATCCTACCCACTTCTTATCCCCAACCCTCTCTCACTTATTTTTAATATCATTTTGTTATTGATTTATTTAAAATTTCTTTAGCACCCATTTTAGATTAATTTTATAGTTATAATACAAAGGATACCATTAAAACTGTCTTTCTGTGGCAATCTTTCCACCCCCGCCCCAAATTATGCTCTATAAGCCAAATTGGGAAAAAAAGAATGTTATAAAAGACATGATAGAAAGAAAGAAGAAATTGCTGGATATAAAATAGATCTCAATAAAGTCAAAACCCAGTTTGTTTGAATTACGATGAGGAAATAAATGTAGTCACTATAACTCAAGCTCAGCATTTGAAATATAAGATTTTAGAGATCTATTTCTGGGGAATATCAAGGTCTTAGGTCCTCTTGCAATGGCTGGCTAAATAGAAGCATAAATAAAGAGCTGGTGGTTATTGTCAAGATCAAAATCTTAAGACAAGATCAAAATCAAATCTTGTGATATGATTATATGGATATTGTAGTCATTAATGTACATTAATATAGCATAAAGTTGAAGAATAACTGTGAGATCAGTTTAGACGGTGCATGTGAAAAAAGAGATGACTCATTGTTAAAGTAAAATTATATACTGTTTTAATTTTTAAATTAAAAAAAATTATTTATTTTTGAGAGAGAGACAGAGAGAGTGTGAGCAAGAGGGGGAGGGGGACCAGAGAGAGGGGGACACACAATCTGAAACAGGTTTCAGGCTCTGAGCTGTCAGCAAAGAGCCCAACACGGGACTCGAACTCATGAACTGAGAGATCATGACCTGAGCCAAAGTCTGATGCTTAACCGACTGAGCAACCCAACCACCCCTAAACTAAAATTATTTTAGATGAGGGAAAAGCCATGATTAGCTGGCATTAAGATTCCAGGCCACATAAGTGGAAATTTTAGGAGATAGAGACTTTAAAAGCCTAAAATATGTCAATTTGTTCTAGTCAGCTGTCTACAGTCTTTATCAGCATTCTAGAAAGAATGCCATTGGGTTGTCTGTCATGATTCCAAAATGTGAATGAGACTGTCACAGTTGGGCAAACATAAAAATAGAACCAACTTTCCCTGACCAGATAGTACCAAGAAAGGGTTCTCTGGTTTTATTATCTTCTGATAGAAAATAAAATGTGGTCTGGGTCATTTGGAGGCCTCACACTTCACAGGTAGAATTAGTCTTTTTAAACAAAGTTATTTAGTGCCTCCTTATAATAAGTCATTTGAATTCAGCTAAAAAATATATAGGTTTTAATTTACCTTTACTTACTGCATTGAGTGAGTAATTGAGATCGGAAAACATCAGTGTGCTTCCCCTCATAAACTCAAAATCAAATATTTTACGTGATATGATTAAAGGGGCAAAGACACTAAAATTTTTAATCCACTAGATCATTGCAGGGTAGGATGTGCTTATATGCTGTCTCAATTAATTAGATTATAAATTATTGCTGACAAAAATGGTGCACATATTCATTTTAATAACATGTTATCCAAAACACTGCTATGTTGAAACCTAATCATTACTAATAAATAAAATTGAGCACTAAATATGTAATTTTATATTCTTTGCATGAGAGCATAGACCTTCCACTGAGTTTGCATTGTCAAGAGTTAAACTTATAGATACACCTGATCACAAATACTCTGATTGGTGATTTTTCAGGAGGCTTATCACATGTCACATTCTGTACCTTCTACTTACTTATTTTCTATCAGAATATTCTTTAAATGCTTCCTTTTTATGTGATTATTTTCTTATTTAGGGTAAATGCACAGTATCTTACCTTTGACTGTTGGTTGTACATGTATAGTGTTACTTTCCTAGTTTTGATTATTTATTTCACTTTCCACCTAGAATCTATTTTTACACACTACCAAATGTGTATAAAACTGAAGGAATAGGGGCGCCTGGGTGGCGCAGTCGGTTAAGCGTCCGACTTCAGCCAGGTCACGATCTCGCGGTCCGTGAGTTCGAGCCCCACGTCAGGCTCTGGGCTGATGGCTCAGAGCCTGGAGCCTGTTACCGATTCTGTGTCTCCCTCTCTCTCTGCCCCTCCCCCGTTCATGCTCTGTCTCTCTCTGTCCCAAAAATAAATAAACGTTGAAAAAAAAAACAAACTGAAGGAATAAAAATAAATAATTCATGTAACTGAGATTTTTGAAGAAATACTGGAAATTACTTAATATCAAGAAGAAGAAGCGCTCTAGAGAAGAGGATGTAGAAAAAAACTAAGATGGAATTCAGGAGCTATTATTTAACAAAAAATAATCAAATGAAAACATAATGAAAAGTAATGCTAGAAAAGTAATAGTAGTTAATGTGATCTGAATGCTGATTAAAAGTTCTGAGACTCGGGGTGCCTGGGTAGCTCAGTCGTTGGGCTTCTGACTTTGGCTCGCAGTTCATGAGTTCGAACCCTGTGTTTATTATAAGATTAGAAAGTAAGAATAGTATTGGGGCGCCTGGGTGGCTCAGTTGGTTGAGTATCCTGATCTCTCATTTTGTGAGTTCAAGCCCTGCGTCGGGCTCTGTGCTGACAGCTCAGAGCCTGGAGCCTGCTTCAGATTCTGTGTCTTCCTTTCTCTCTGCCCCTTCCCTGTTCATGCTCTCCTCCTCTCTCTCTCAGAAATAAGTAAACATTAAAAAAAAGAAAAAAAGTTCGGACACTTGATACAATTAGCTATAGGCTATCTTTTTAAATTCCCAAGTGAAATGTTTATTCAACCAACAAATATGTGTATTCATTCATGGAACAAATGCATGTGAATACTACATCAGTGTATAATTTGGAAAGAAGCTTCTCTGTCTCTCCCTCTTCTCTCTCTCTTCCCTTAAAGAAGATATCAATCCAAAAGCAATACAAGCTATAATACTGTCTAATAGTTAAAAACTCAGTAATACCTGATAGTCGCTTAATCAGTATGTGTTACTCAACAGGTTTATATACATAAAAATGGGGACAATTATACAATTCATTAATAAAGTTTTTGACAGTATTGAATGAAATAATTCATGTTGTGCTTTAACATTATTTTATGGCTGAGGACCCGTCTCTGACATATAAATCAGTATCACTCAGATGTGGCAAAGTCAGGCAATACGTTCTGGGGGTTCCTTCTCTTATTCACATATTAATAATGTCCAGGGAATCTTTCCTATCTATGCCTATTGTCCAGATAAGTACAACCAGTCTTATGTCTTCAAATATGATCATATTATATGCTTAAAATTTCACTTTTATAACTTCAACTCATCTTTTTCTTTAACCCTCTAGACTCATATTTCCAACTTTCTCCATGATGCCTCTAATTGGATATCTAAACTTAAACTTAACATGTCCACAACTGAACTCCCAAACTTTTCTTCCAATATCTGACCTAGCCTCAGCCTGTGATACCTCAATTGAAAGCAGCTCATCCCTCTAATTTCTCAGGCCAAAAAAAAAAACTTTGTACTTTCTTTGAATTCTCCTTTTTTCCCTCTGCTCTCATTCAATAATATTTTATATATTATTGTATATAAATATATTTATTACATACATAATACTATCATATTTTATAGTATTTCAAACATAAACTAAAATATATCAAGTCTTTATACTTTAGTAATTCTGGAATTTTCACTTTCATATTACTGTTAATTCTTCCAGTATTTTCATACAAAATAAACAGAATATTCTTTTTAAAAAATGTTTCTATTGAAAATTACAATTATCTGACATATATTTGCAACATTAGGTTTGGATTTAGCAAAGGTGTCTTATTATGTTGGGGCTGCTATAACAGAATACCAGACTGGCTAGCTTATAAACAGCAGAAATGTATTGTTCATAGCTCTAGAGTTTGGAAGTCCAAGACCAAGGTGCCAATACGACCAGGCAAGAGCCCTCTTCTGGGTCAGAGACTTCTCAATGTGTCCTTATGTGGTGAAAGGGGGTAGGGGCCTCTTGGGATCTATTTTATGAGAGCACTAATCCAATTCAGGAAGGAGTCACCCTCATGACTTAATCACTTCCCAAGAGCCTCACCCTACTAATACCATGAACTTTGGGATTTAGAATTTCAACAAATTTTGGAGGACACAAACATTCAGACCTTAGCAAGGGTTGTTTCAAATTTCTTTTCTGCCATTTGGTAAGTTAGGTGTTATATAATACTGATCAATTGTGAAAGACAGCAAACTGTTATCCTTCCACTATGTATATATCCATTCCTCACTTCTTCCTGGACACCCAGTAACACCATTACAACTCCCAAATAAATGGAGATGCATACTAGTAGCTCCGGTGGTTCCATGGAAGAAAAATATATTATAGAATTCAAGAAATGTATCAGATAACTTAGATATTCTGATACTCAGTTCTTATAAGATCTGGTTAATAACAATAACTTCAGAAAGTAGATGAAAATGTGAAGACATAATTTGTAGAAAAATGTCAGCAGCAGTGACTGTATCTTCAAACCTGCTATATTATTTACATGTTTTTCTCTCAGGCTTTCAGGTCTTTAATTTCTCAAATTAAATCTCTCAAATATATATGAAATATACATTATATATAAAAAATAC
>NW_024415658.1:0-6403 GCF_014898765.1 Herpailurus yagouaroundi | reverse complement strand
CTCTCTCTGCCCCCCCCCCCTTCATGCTCTGTCTCTCTCTGTCCCAAAAATAAATAAAAACATTGAACAAAAAATTTAAAAAAAAAATAAAAAATAAAATTATTTCTAGTTATAAATTTATGTGTCTTCCATAAAAATTTTCTTATTCCCTACTTTGTGGAGTCTACAAGTAGATATCCCAAGCCTTATTTTATTCTAAGAAGTTTTCCATATAACAGCCCCAAAGCTTCTGGAAGTATACACACACACACACACACACACACACACACACACACACACAATATTCCTAACCCAAAAAGAACCCTTTTTTTTTTTTTAATTTTTTTTTTCAACGTTTATTTATTTTTGGGACAGAGAGAGACAGAGCATGAACGGGGGAGGGGCAGAGAGAGAGAGGGAGACACAGAATCGGAAACAGGCTCCAGGCTCTGAGCCATCAGCCCAGAGCCTGACGGGGGGCTCGAACTCCTGGACCGCGAGATCGTGACCTGGCTGAAGTCGGACGCTTAACCGACTGAGCCACCCAGGCGCCCCAAAAAGAACCCTTTATGTATCAACATGAAAATGTATACATAGACTTGATGAATTTTCTCTTTTCTAGTTTTCTTTTTAATCATGACATTTGCCTTTTTTTTCTTTAACAGGCTTTAATTATCTTCTTTCTTGTTTAAGACTATGTGGTAAACACAACTGGAGCCTGTGCCCTCTGCACAGAGACTCTGGTGTGTGTCTTTACAAGATGGTCAGTGAATTCCTGATAGGGAGACTTGATGAACATTCTCTTTCCAGAGGTCAGGGAGGGGAGACAGGTGTAGGTCTTGGGAATCAAAAGTGGCCTTGGTGAAGTTGCCCGGGGGGCAGGGCAGACCCTGGCTGGCATGTAGCAGGCGTCAGTACTGTCATCGTCCGTATCTTCTTGGGCTCAGGGACGGAGACAGTGCCAGTGCGACCAGCACAGAGCGACAGCGGCTGCTCACCCTGCATGGGACAGTGTGGGGCCTGATGATCTTGTTCCCCGAGTCACCTCGCCACACAGGTCACTGGAAAGCTTGGCGGAGATTATGGCCTCACGGATAGCAGTGGCTACCTCCCTGGAGCACTTAACACCCAGTTAAGTCCACAATGGACGTGTCCATTGTCCTCTCCAATGACAACAAATACCTAGAAACCTGGTCCACTGGGAGTCTGCTTTTGTGCCAACATAGTCTTCAAAACCTTATCCTTGAGGGATGCCCCCAGGAAAAACTCAGTAATCTCATATTCCTTGGTGGGCAGGGAGAAGAGATAGATCTCCTCCAGGAAGTGATCTTCATGTCTTTGACCAGGCGGCACAGCTTGGTCATGGGGATCCACTCCTTTTCCTTGGCCTTGACTCTGTGAGCTCTGTGGTCTTGGCGGCTTCGACTCCCACCACAACCCTGACCCCTGGATGCTGCTGTAAAAGCCACCAGAAGCTACCGCTCTGGCCTCCCATCACAGGACCCTTCCACAGCACTGGTGTCTTCCACCATTTGGTGTTTTCTCTTTTCTCAGGGAAGCACATTTGCCTTTTAAAAGGTGGGGACAGGGGTGTCTGGGTGGCTCAGTCCATTAAAGCCTCTGACTTCTGCTCATGTTATGACCTCAGTGTTCACAAGTTAGAGCCCAAGCCTTATGTTGGGCTCTGCTGACAGCTCAGAACCTGGAGCCTGCTTCATATTCTGTCTCCCTCTCTCTCTGCCCCTCCCTGGCTCACACTCTCTCAATAAATAAACAAAGAAACAAACATTTAAATAAAAGGTGGGGAGAAAGTGATAGTCCTTTGTCCTCAGGAAGGAGTTTGTGTATGTCTTTTAGGAGAAGAGAAATGTGTATATCCCTGTTTCTTCAGTTGATATTAGCGTGATAATTTTAGTACCTTTTTACAGATCTTCTGTGAAAAGCTGGCAGCCTTACTCTAAAACTCTGGCATCTCGTTATATTCACAGACCAGAATTCTAATCCTCTCCCCTCCCCAGTTATCTGTATATCTACCTCCAATAAGGGCTCAAGGTATTTTTTTAGAAGTATAATATCTTGACCAAGTCCTCTGGAACCTCCACTGGGAAGGTGAAAGAACTAGGGGTATTCCTTAATGGCCAGGTGATGGCATATTCCCAGACCAAGAATAAGAAGTCTGCTACCAGAATTGTAATTTAGTTTGTGTGCAGTGCCAAAAGAGAAAAAAGAAATTGAAGTCAGTACAAAGTAGAAATTCCTGCCTAGAACTGAGACTATTAATCATATGAGAAGTAAAGTTTGGGACAGAATGAGTATTTCCAGAATCAAGGTATAGGTAGGTTAACATCCAGGTTGGTTTCTTTTGTGACGGAAAAGCCTCCGTGCAACTTTGGAGATCTCCGTCACATACATGCAAAAGGGATGAGTTTTTATAGCTTTTCAGATACTTCTATAAAAAGTAAGATGCCATAGTCATTCTAGATTGGGTGCATGGTAAGACTTGAGGATAAAATGAATATGTAACAGAAATCTTAACTGAAGAACTTCCAGACTTTTGAGAAGATTGTTTTCAGGGCACTCTGTTATTAAATGTTTTGGATGCTGCTTCTACAAACTTTGCATACAGTTTTGGCAGTTCTAGAACCACAGATGTTCTTTTTCTTTTTTTAATGTTTATTTTTGAGAGACAGACAGAGCATGAGCAGGGGAGGGGCAGAGAGAGGGAGACACAGAATCTGAAGCAGACTCGAGGCTCTGAGCTGTCAGCACAGAGCCTGACGTGGGGCTCAAACTCAAAAACTGTGAGATGATGACCTAAGCCAAAGTCAGATGGTTAATTAATCAACAGAGCTACACAGGAGGCCCTTTTTTTTTTTATTGTTTATTTATTTTGAGAGAGAGAGCTAGTGGGGGAGGGACAGAGAGTGGGAGAGATAGAGAATCCCAAGCAGGCTCTGCTCTGTCATCACAGAGCCTGAAGTGGGGCTTGAACTCATGACCTGAGCCAAAATCAATAGTTGGACGCTTAGCTGACTGAGCAACTGAGGCATCCCCGGATATTCTTAATAGTGGTGCTAGCTCAGGTGATTTTCAGGTTTGACCCCAAGCTGATAACCTATTGATTTCAATTTTGCATGGGATTGATTATAAAGAGTACCTAGCTCAGAACCATCCACATAAGGGTTTGTCCAATGTCAAGTCTGAGACAGTATATCACTGTATTGCCATTTGGGGTAGAGGATGTTAATAAGAAACAATTTATTAAGCATTAGAGTATTGACTAGATGGCATGGTAGAGGGTAAAGGCTTGATACATTCTTCAGATTACCCAGACTTTTCAAAGAAAGGTAATATAGCACTTTCCTACTTTACAGATCAACATTGGCTTATAGCCTTCTTTTTTGTTTTTAAGTTGTATTTATTTACTTTGAGAGAGAGACAGAGAATCCCGAGCAAGCTCTGCCTTGTCAGTGCAGAGCCCAACACGGGGCTCGAAGTCATGAACCATGAGATCATGACCTGAGCCAAAACCAAGAGCTGGTCACTTAACCAACTGTGCCACCCAGGTGCCCCTGGCTTACAGCCTTCTTAATGCACCCCTAGTTCAGTCAAAGCTGATCTAAGAGGGCAGAACAAGCAGCAGTGAGAACGGTTCCTGAAATGTCACTTAAAGTTGGCAGAGCTGAAATTTTCCACACTGCTCTTCTGCAAAAAGCAGGAAAATCTTGAGTAAGATGCAAAAAATAGTTAATTCAGCCCTGAGAGACAATATGCCCATTTGACCAGGACATAGGCCTTAGGCATGTAACTAGGTCTAGTCAGTCCTTGAAGGGTTATAGTATCTTGGCTTCCATATCTAAGAACACCTTCCTGATGGCAACCACTGAAACTCAAATTGTTGTTGACATGGTGGGGGAGACAGAGGATAGGACTTCTAAGCAATGTGTGATCATGGGGTTGGTGATTTGTACTTGGCCCCACAACTGACAGAGAGTAAAGGAGCAACATAAACACATGATGCTCCTCAAAGCCCCTGTCAGAGTCTAGGTCAAAGTTCCTATGTAACATCCTTGTGCATTTATCCACCTACTTTCCCTTAATAATGGTACTTCATTGGATAGGGATGACTTTTGGTCTCACTGTGAATGTGTCCATTGGGTTAGTACAAGGTCTACCAAGCTTTCCATTGCTCAGGAGTCTACCATATCCATGCCTCCTAACAATTCCAAGAGACGCTCTTCTCAGGGAGATGAAAATTCTGAAATGAAACATAAAAAAAGAGGGATGGATTTGGATCCAGCCACCCTAGGTTTTTTTCCTGTTTAGAACTGAGACATTTTAGGTGGCCTACCTTTGTTAAAATGGTCTGTCACCCTGAAGCACAAGCAGAATTGTCATCAGGCTTCCTGCCAGTAAACTCAGTTATCATATACGTTGCCTTCAGATCTTTTTCAGTTACAAGCCACCCAGGGTCCCCAGTGGACCCAATGGCTCTCAGACTGGGGATTAGTCTGCCCTCTCACGAGGTACACTGGGCAGCCAGTTTGCCTCCCTTTACAGTGAGTGCCTTCTGCACATTATTATCTTTAGCCCCCTCTACCCAAGTAGAAGCTTGGATTTAGTGTAGGGGTTGGGTGGATGATTTTTGTGCTTGTAAGCATGGAGCTAAGAGTGATTTGAAAGTGAAATAACGCACATAACCAAGTCTTAAAAATTGAAGGTAGAATTCAGGCATAAGGAAACTGGACAGAAACTCAAACTTCAGATAGAAGGTAACAGAATAAAACTCAGAAATATCAGGCTAGAGAAAGAGGGCTCAAAAAGAAAGTAAAATATAGGGGCGCCTGGGTGGCTCAGTCGGTTAAGCATCCGACTTCCCTCAGGTCATGATCTCATGGTTTGTGGGTTTGAGCCCCGCATCAGGGGGGCTGTGCTGATAGCTGTCTTTGCTGACAGCTCAGAGCCTGGAACCTGCTTCGGATCCTGTGTCTCCCTCTCTCTGCCTCCCCCATTCACACTGTGTGTGTGTCTCTCTCTTTCAAAAATAAACATTAAAAAAAAAAAGTAAAATGTAATACAACATGTATTACAAACATGTAATACAAAATGTATTACAAAATGTAATACAACAACAATGGCCACAAGTACCTTAGTGGGAAAGGAATTCTTCAAGGGCTCCAAAGTGGCTCACATTCCAAGCTGGTTTATGTATCACCAATACTAATTCCGTCTCTGTTTCCATGCTAACGCATAGCCCAGGGAGGTTGCCAAGCTTTCATAGAAACAAATCATTCAACAGCACATTTAAGGCTTGGAGATAGAATTCTGGTACCAGTGACTGATTGGATCTCAGCTCTTAGTGTTTCTTGGAACAGAAAACCTCTCAGTTTCAATTTCAGATTTGTGTTAGGTCTTGCTTATTTTACTTAATTCTCAAAGCAACCCTGTGAGATAGGTAGTATTCCCATCATACATCATTGCAAGGACAGACCTCTTCATCTGTCCTCAAGTAATTGACACTGAATGGTGAATCTATTAATTCTAAAAGTCTAACTATCAGACATTGTTCAATAGACTCATTATATTAGCAGTTTCTGTGCGGTAGGCAGCATTGTTTTGTGAGGTATCATCCATTTCTCTGACTTCATTGGGGTAGACAGCTACTACAGAAGTGTTTGTTTTTTAAATACTTTATTAAGGTGTAATTGACCATAAGCTGCACATATTAAAAGTACACAATTTGATTTTTTTTCAGTTGAAGTATAGTTGACCATAAGTATTTTTAAAAAGAGTTAAAAATAGGGGGAAAAGATAGTAAGAGACAACAGATCAAAAAACTTTAAAACAAAAAACATGTTAGTAAATCTAATTATTGACTATAAGAAAATACAACTAATTTTTCTTTAGCACAGAGAGAACACTCCCCAACTAAATTATATGAGGTTAACATATAATCTACAAAAACCTGACGAGTGTATGAAAATAGACCATGAAAGGCCATTCTCAATCATTAAATATAAATGAAAAAATTCTATGTAAACTATTAGCAAAGTGAGTCTGGTAATACATTAAAAAGATTTACATTATCACCAAATTAGGATTATTCCACGAATGTCAAGTTGGCTTTTCGGAATTTATCCTGTAAAAGCTCTGAAAAACTAGGAAAGAAGGAAACTTCCTTAATCTCTAAAGGACATCCATAAAAATTCTGTAGGAAAAGTTATCCTTAGAAAAAGAATACCATCAGTGTTTTAACATTAAGAAAGTGTGCTGGAATTCTGGTAGTAAAGTGCCGTAAAAGAAGAAAAAACAATTAGAGAATAAGAATTTACAAAAACTCACATGTGTATTGTCAGTGCACAAAAACATTGCATTTCTATACATCAACAAAGATAAGAAAGTAGAATTTTTTTTTTTTTTTTTT
>NW_024415657.1:1382-2218 GCF_014898765.1 Herpailurus yagouaroundi | reverse complement strand
GGCTCTGGTGGCAGTTTTCTGCACTGTCTTCCCTACATCGAGAACTGTGGTTCACAAAGTAAAAGGGGTGTGTGTTCGGGGGGGGAGACAACCATCCAGTGTGTTGAAGGATAATTAACTTCTGCTGCTGGTGCTGAGTAGGTAAAGGCTTATGAACGGGTGTGGGTATCGAACCACACATAAGCAGGGGAAGAGGGGTGGAAAGAAGGCACAGGCAAGAGATGGGATACGAGTTACTCTAAAAGGATTTAATAATTGCGAATCTAAAGGTATGTATGGAATATGAAATTCCTGGGGCGCCTGGGTGGCTCAGTCGGTTGAGCGTCCGACTTTGGCTCAGGTCATGGTCTCACAGTTTGTGGGTTCGAGACATGTGCCGGGCTCTGTGCTGGCAGCTCAGAGCCTAGAGCCTGTTTTGATTCTGTGTCTCCCTCTCCCTCTGTCCCTCCCCTGCTCATGCTCTGTCTCTCTCTAAGATACACATTTTAAAAATTAAAAAAAAAAAAAAGAAAGAAATGAAATTCCTTGCGATAAACAGTAAAAGAGCAAAAAGACAAGCTATTAATAAAAATGACAGTCTATGATTTGAATGCAGCATGCCTCAACAAGGAAGGAGTCTGGGTGGGGAGTAAATAAGCACTATTACTTTAGGGTCGGGGATCTAAGCGGTCTGCCCTTAAATTCTGAGCCTGGCTGCCAAGATGGCCCAAGTCAAATACCTACGTGGGTTTGGTGGTTCTGTTTTGCTCCTTCTATAGGAATCTCTCAGAGCACCCCCAGGTCACTGTTATCAGCACATATAACAGCAGGTCCTCAAAACCAGAAAGTGAGGGAGT
>NW_024415657.1:0-1372 GCF_014898765.1 Herpailurus yagouaroundi | reverse complement strand
GAGAAGCCTGTTCAGGTTGCTTCAGATTCAGCTTACATTTACTGAGCACCTACTACGTGGCAGGCGTCATGGTTAGGAAAGCAGGGTCTAGAATCAGATACTGGGCTCCTTCCTGGTAAATTCTATGACCTTGGGGAAATTACTTAATCTTTCTGGGCCTCAGTTTCCTCATCTGTAAAATGGAGAGAATAACAACAACTCTGTTCTTGAGTAGTTGTGAACGAGAGAGCCTGGCTTGTGTCACAGAGCAAACTCCAGGAATGTGAGCTATTTATACAATGCTTCATCTCCTTCAATGGTCACAACACTCTTCTCACATAACTGGAAAATGAAGTGACTCAGGAAGGTTGCATTAGCTAAGCAGGAATGGGGAGAGTCTGCGGGGAAAGACCAGGCTCCTTCCTCTATACAACACCGCCTCCCACTGCCAAAACAGTGAGTCACAGCTTGTGAACCACAGAGCCATGCTCAGAGAAGGTACACACCAAAGGGCAAGCTTGTTTGCAAACACTTTTAAGGAAAACAAAAGGCAGTAGTGTCTGTTTCCTGGGCTTCTGCACAGCTATCCAAGCTGATTTCTATAAGAGGTAGATAACTTTGCAAGGCAGTCATGGAAACCATGGTTGGGGTCACAGCTGTGTGGTTATTCTCTGCCCTTGGACCCATCTCCAATGTCCCTCTCAGTTCCAAAATGTCGGATGCCACTTGAAAAAAATAAAATATTTCCAAACTCACTGTAACTCTAAGCTAGCAAAAACAGGCTGCTTAGGCATGACTTGGATCAAATAAAAATTTAAATTTAAATGTGAAGAGGGCAGAATAATACCACATCCAGTAAGTAACTTAACACTAAAAATCTGACCGGCACATCCTAAAATGTGACTCCTTATTTAATTGGGAAGGATTCAGTTTGCGGGCCGGCATCTGGAGTCTTGAATTCAAATTCTGCATTTAAAATTGGAGTAAGAGAACAAGGCAAAACACTCTATGGGATAAAGGAGTAAGTCTTCCCTCAACAGGCAGCTGGTAGGCAGCGGCATATCAAGGCTACAGTGAGGCAACAGAGAGGCAGAAGAGTGATGCAAAGTGATTTGGTTTTTTTGTTTTTGTTTTCCGGTCTTGGGAAAAGAAACGGTGCTAATTTATAAGATTCACATTCGCTCGGTTGCTTATGCTTTTTGCTCTGCACAGGTGTGTTCTCCAGAAGCTCCTACGGCAAAATAATCGCACACGCGAAGTGGGGTGAGCTCCGTACGAGCGTGCGAATCAATCGAATCGTAGCCAGCAGGGCTCCGGCCCAGCGAGCCCGGGGGTGCGGGGCGGGAGGGGGAGGGGGGGCCGGGGCTCAGGTGGGCGCTGCCCCGGGAGGACC
>NW_024415656.1:0-4525 GCF_014898765.1 Herpailurus yagouaroundi | reverse complement strand
GGGGTTTCTATTCTATTCCATTGGTCTATGTGTCTGTTTTTGTGCCATAACATTTATTTATTATTGAGAGAAAGAGAGAGACAGAGCATGAGCATGGGAGGGGCAGAGAGAGGGGAGGACACAGAATCTGAAGCAGGATCCAGGCTCCAAGCTGTCAGCACAGAGCCCAACGTTGTGCTCAAACTCACAAACTGTGAGATCATGACCTAAGCCGAAGTCCAATGCTTAACTGACTGAGCCACCCAGGCACCCCTGAGTTTGACTATTTTAGATTCATCATGGAGTCTGGGAGTATTTGTCCTTTATGACTGGTTTATTTCACTTAATGTAAAGTCCTCAAAGTTTATCCATGTTGTCACATGTGGTAAGATTTCTTTCATTTTTAAGACTGATTAATATTCTATTACATGTATATACCACATTTTCTTTAGCCATTCATCTGTCCATCAACATTTAGGTTGTTCCCTCATCTTGGCTATTGTGAATAATGCTGCAATGAACATGGGAGTTCAAATATCTCTTTGAGATCCTAGTTTCAGGAAGTTGTAAAAGCCTTTTTTTTTTGTCTCGAGTTTATGTTTGTTATTTACAGGAGAGTTGATTCAAGTGTTGTCATTATTAGAACATTTTATTTCATAGAATATGTACATATTATGAATATGTACATATTTTTTTATTTCCCACATTTATGTTATAAGTAAAATAAAAGGTTATATTTTCTTGTACTATCTTTATCTGATTATGAGATAAAAATAAAAGGATGGGGCAGGTTTCACTCTGGTTTTTGCTAAATAACTTGAATAACATGAAGACTATCTCTGACTTGAAAGTTTGATAAATTCATATGTAAAACTTTACCCAAGAACTACTAAATTTCAATTAGAAGTTGGTAAAAATAAAGATGAATTTTCATTCCATCTAAGTTACCAGTCCCCATGTATTCATAGATGTCCTATGGAGTTAAGAACCATTGCTAGAGAATGTATATAGGAGAGGAATTTTTGTGTCATAGTATATATGCATATTCATCTTTTTTTGTAATGCTTATTTTTGTTTTAAGAGTTTTTAAATGTTTAATGGTTTCTTTTATTTTGGGATATATATTAATCTTTGCTAATTTTCCAAATTTGTACCCAGGTAGAAGTGTTTAAGAGCTCCTTTTGCACGATATTCTTGTTGATACTTAATACTGGCTTATTTTTAAATTATTAATCGAGTCTGGTTAGTTCAGAGAAGCATTTTCTAAGCCTCTCATAACAGTAGGTATTATTTGAAAGGTGTTTGAAATTATATGGGGTATACATGTGACACACTCTTCTTGAAGATGTTTCTATTTGGTTTTGTCACAAGGTTAAGTTCATGCAAATCTGTAGAAGGAAGCAAGATAGATGCAGCCAAATGTTAACCCAGTAAAGTAGTGAGGGTAGTTACTGCATGTATAAAGTCTACATGTGTATAAGGTGTTGGTGCATCCCTGTGCAGGTTCTTTCAAGAGACCTTTGTAAACATTGCTAAAGGAATCATATTTTCTATTCTATTGTGAGACCACTAGATGATGGCACAGACTAGCTTTTTCTTCATTCTTTCTTTTTTAGTACAAACCTGTGAGTGGAATTATGGGATCAACTCCATTGGTCTTGCTTATTTGCTCTTCAAAATGTTAATACTCCAGTTGCAATGAATTAGATTTTGTGTCTGTCCATATTATTGTCATATTTTAGTATTTAACTACTTTTTGGGTGGGCAGTATCACATTTAAAAATATTTCGGGGGCTCCTGGGTGGCTCAGTGGGTTACAGGTTCAACTCTTGACTTTGGCTCAGGTCGTGATCTCATAGTTCATGAATTTGGGCCCTTCATGGGGCTGTCTGCTGTCAGCACAGAGCCTGCTTCAGATCCTCTGTCTCCCTCTTTTTCTCTCTGCCCTCTCCCACTTGTTCTGTCTCTCAAAAATAAACATTAGAAAAATATTTAATTTCTCTTATTACTTATGATTTGATTATCCTTTCATATTTTTGATATTGGTTGTAGGACTTTATGTTGTAGAACTTGCTATTTTTTATTGGATGTTTATATTTTTTATGTATTTAAAATTTTTTTAATGTTTATTTATTTTTGAGACAGAGAGAGACAGAGCATGAATGTAGGAGGGACAGAGAGAGAGAGAAAGGGAGACACAGAATCTGAAGGAGAGTCCAGGCTCTGAGCTGTTAGCACTGGGCCCGATGCAGGGCTTGAACTCATAAACCGTGAGATCATGACCTGAGCCAAAGTTGGATGCTTAACCGCCTGAGCCACTAAGACGCTCTGTTTATGTTTTTTAAATTTTTTTCTTTTTTCAACATTTATTTATTTTTGGGACAGAGAGAGACAGAGCATGAACGGGGGAGGGGCAGAGAGAGGGAGACACAGAATCGGAAACAGGCTCCAGGCTCCGAGCCATCAGCCCAGAGCCTGACGCGGGGCTGGAACTCACGGACCGCGAGATCGTGACCTGGTGAAGTCGGACGCTCAACCGACTGCGCCACCCAGGCGCCTCTGTTTATGTTTTTTAGAAACATATTCTCGACTAATCCTTTTTTTGTTTCTGTGTACTACAGATAAATTTTCCCATTTATGTCTAATGTTTACTTTCTCAATGGTGTCTTTTGTTATATAGAACACTTAATTTTAAGGAGGTTGAATTTCTTGTTCTTTTCCCTTTTTGCTTTTTAGCTTAACAAATACTTTTACTGCCTGTATGTCATAAAAATATTCTTCCATAATTTTCTATAGGAGTTCTAAAATTTTGCTTTTTATAATTTTGACTAATCAAATTTATATATAGCATAAGGTAGACATTTATTGTTATCTTTCTAGTCAGTATGAATAATCAATAACCAAGCATGATTTATCAAATAGTCCATTTGCTATGTACTGATTTATAATGCTTTAACATTTATCAAACCCTCTGATGATATCTGTTATCAAACTCTATTTTTTGAATTGAAGATTAATTTTATTATATATACCTGTATAAGTAGGAAATAAAAAGAAAGATTATTAAAAAAAATTTTTAAATATGAAATTTATTGTCAAATTCGTTTCCATACAACACCCAGGGTTCATCCCAACACCCAGTGTTCTCCATAAAACACCCAGTGTTTTCCTCAATGCCCTTCACACACTTCCCCCTTCCTTCCACACCCCATCAACCCTCAGTATATTCTCAGTTTTTAAGAGTCTCTTATGCTTTGGCTCCCTCCCTCTCTAACTTTTTTTTTCTTCCCCTCCCCCATGGTCTTCTGTTAAGTTTCTCAGGATCCACATAAGAGTGAAAACATTTGGTATCTGTCTTTCTCTGTGTGACTTATTTCACTTAGCATCACACTCTCCAGTTCCATCCACATTGCTACAAAAGGCCATATTTCATTCTTTCTTTTTGCCACGTAGTATTCCATTGTATATATAAACTACAATTCCTTTATCCATTCATCAGTTGATGGACATTTAGGCACTTTCTATAGTTTGGCTATTGTTGAAAGTGCTGCTATAAACATTGGGGTACAAGTGCCCCTATGCATCAGCACTCCTGTATCCCTTGGGTAAATTCCTAGCAGTGCTATTGCTGGGTCATAGGGTAGGTCTATTTTTTTTTGAGGAACCTGCACACTGTTATCCAGAGTGGCTGCACCAATTTGCATTCCCATCAACAGTTCAGGAGGGTTCCCGTTTCTCCACATCCTCGCCAGCATCTGTAGTCTCCTGATTTGTTCATTTTAACCACTCTGACTGGGGTGAGGTGATATCTGAGTGTGGTTTTGATTTGTATTTCCCTGATGAGGAGCGACGTTGAGCATCTTTTCATGTGCCTGCTGGCCATCTGGATGTCTTTAGAGAAGTGTCTATTCATGTTTTCTGCCCATTTCTTCACTGGATTATTTGTTTTTCGGATGTGGAGTTTGGTAAGTTCTTTAAGATTTTGGATACTAGCCCTTTGTCCGATATGTCATTTGCAAATATCTTTTCCCATTCCATCGGTTGCCTTTTCATTTTGTTGACTGTTTCCTTTTCAGAAGCTTTTTATCTTGATGAGGTCCCAATAGTTCATTTTTGCTTTTAATTCCCTGGCCTTTGGAGATGTGTCAAGTAAGAAGTTGCTGCAGCTGAGGTCAGAGAGGTTTTTTCCTACGTTCTCCTCTAGGGTTTTGATGGTTTACTGTCTCACATTCAGATTCTTTATCCATTTTGAGTTTATTTTTGTGAATGGTGTGAGAAAGTGGTCTAGTTTCATTCTTCTGCATGTTGCTGTCCAGTTCTCTCAGCACCATTTGTTAAAGAGACTGTCTTTGTTCCATTGGATATTCTTTCCTGCTTTGTTAAAGATTAGTTAGCCATACTTTTGTGGGTCCAATTCTGTAGTCTCTATTCTATTCCAAGGTTGTATGTGTCTGTTTTTATGCCAATACCATGCTGTTTGATGATTACAGCTTTGTAGTAGAGGCTGAAGTCTGGGATTGTGGTGCCTCCTGCTTTGGTCTTCTTC
>NW_024415655.1:0-2696 GCF_014898765.1 Herpailurus yagouaroundi | reverse complement strand
AATAAAATAGTCAAACTCAGAAGCAGAGAGTAGAATGGTGGTTGCCAGGAAGTTGAGAACAGGAGTAAATGGAGGGTTTGTTATTCCACAGGTATGAAGTTTCAGATATTCAAAATGAGTAAGTTCTAGAGATCTGTGGTACAACATTGTTCCCATACCTAACAATATAGTGTCGTACACTTAGAAATCTGTTAAGAAGGGTTAGATCTCATGTTAAATGACTTTTCTATAATAAGGAAGATGTGGTTTATATATGTAATGGACTATTAGCCATCAAAAAGAATGAAATCTTGCTGTTTGCAATGACGTGGATGGAGCTAGAGTATTATGCTAAATGAAATAAGTCAGTCAGAGAAAGACAAATACCATGTGATTTCATTCATGTGTGGAATTTAAGAAACAGAACAAATGATCATAGTGGGGAAAAGAGAGAGGAAAACCAAGAAATAGATTCTTAACTCTAGAGGACTGATGGTTACCAAAGGTGAGGTGGTGGGGGATGGGTTAAACTGGTGATGGGGATTGAGGATCACTTGCTGTGATGAGCACTGGGTGTTGTATGTAAGTAGTGAATCACCAAATTGTAACCTGAAACTAATATTACACTGCATGTTAACTAAGTGGAATTCAATTTAAAAAAAAAAGTTAAAGATTAAAAGAATAAAAACAAACAAAAAAATGCCTTCTTGAAGTAGTCAACAGCATTCAGAAAATGAACAGGGGTAGTCAACATCTGTAAAAAAGAATAGCACTAGGTAAGTTTCCCTTTTAGTAATTTCAACATAAGGGAAGGACAAAGTCATAATCACTAGAGGTTAACTAAAATTCAGATGGAAAATTCAATCTCATTGACTTGAAGAAACAAAGGACAGATTTCAGGAAGACCATAGCAGTTAAAAATGTTAAAAAAAAACACCACAAACAACAACAACAACAACAACAACAACAACAACAACGCAGAAAAGAGACAGCTAGAGAATAGGAGTCCAGGTTTCTGTAAAAGCTCTGCCTAAATACTGGATGATCCCTAACTACACATAAGCAGATCTAAGCCTAAACTACGTGAGCAGAGATTTTAGTGGCTATCCACCTCAGATGAGTTTGAAATTTGAGTCCTGCCAAAATACTTTCTGCTAAAACAAAGCACCAATTCTTGTGGCAAATTCAATGTCCAAGAACAGGCACAAATAGTTTTACTACAACAGGCTCTTCTGGAACTTTTCTAGTCTTCCCATCAAGAGGAAGAGTCTTGGGGTGCCTGGGTGGCTCAGTCAGTTGAGCATCCAACTTTGACTCACGTCATAAACTCATGGTTGTTGAGTTCAACCCCCACATCAGGCTAGATGCTATCAGCCCAGAGCCTGCTTTGGATCCTCTGTGCCCTTCTCTCTGCCCCTGCCCTGCCCATGCTCCCTCTCTCAAAAATAAATAAACATTAAAAAAAAAAAAAGAGGTAGAGCCTTTTTCATTTTTATGTATCCCCACAACACTGAGTGAACATATTTGGCATCAAACTTTAGCAAAGATCCTGGCACATATTTGAATCTTAAAATATGAATAGAATTGTGCTCTTCTAATTAAGACCTACACAATCCTGGAGTGCTGGAAGAAGAGAAGTGTAGATGGAATTAAAACACTAAAACCTGGAAGTACACAGTGGGGTCCAGGGCCAGAAAGTTGTTAGAGTGTAAGTGACAGTTGGGAAGCAAAGGCAGGAGTGTGCTGGATACTCCTTGAGGCTGTGCATCCTTTTTCCTCATAGGGAATTAAATGAAAGAAATAAAATCCCAGTCCTCCTATTTATCAGTTAAAGATATAATGAAATTCATTAAAATTGCCTAATATGGGGAAATGCATACACTATATATTGTTAATTATTAAAAAAAACCCAGTAAGTCAAGAAATGTAGTATGTTCCTATGCATGTAAATACAGTATATGAATAGATGTCAAAATTTTAGTATTTATTCTATAATTATGATTGATTTTCATTTTTCCCTTTGGATACTCCAGAACCTCTCAAATTTCTATACTATATATTATCTGTATAGTCAGGGAAGTAATAATTCAGAGAAGAAAAATTACTATTTAAAAGTTAAGTATAATTAGTTCTTGAAACATCATCCCTAATGTAATTAAAAGTTACTACCTTCTATACTATTTAAATATTCAACTTTAAATCACTTCTGGCATTACAAAGTCTCTTAGAAGAAAACAAAGAAGGATTTAAATTGGTTACCAGAACCACTGGTGAGGGTCTGGAAATAAACATTTAAGGCTCAGAGGTAGAAAAGTATTTATGTGACATATTACTTTACTATTGCATAAAAATTTATAATATGATGTTCTGTTGAGCAGAAAGCTTTGTTCTTCCCTCTCCCTCACCACTACTAATAGTTGTGTGTGATTGTAGAATACTCAACTGTAGGTTTTAGTTGACTTTTAGCTCTAAAAAGAAAACTAAGCAGTCAATTCACTGAGGAGAAGCAGCAAACTGTCACAAGAAGTTAATGAAACACTGATGAAAAAACAAAGGAGAATGTTTTCCTTGCTTTGAGAACTGAAATTCCAATTAGCCATGCTATCTACTGTATGTAGAGAAGATGATTATCCTACATTGAAGATTTAATAGGGAACATTAGGACAAAAATGAGAGGAGAGAAGTATTTCCAGAAAGGAAAAGGTGAATGGGAACTC
>NW_024415654.1:0-1315 GCF_014898765.1 Herpailurus yagouaroundi | reverse complement strand
CCCCCCCCCCCCCCCGCCGAGAGGTTTTGCATGGGGGTGCCCTCACCAGGCAGTCACAACTTTCCTGGTTCCCCAAAGGCCCCAGGAAAAAGAGCCCTTTTGTTAATGCCAGCGTGCCAGGGGTTACTGGTCAATCCCTGCCAGGATGGGGCAGGTGTTCAGTCAAGGCCAGAGGGGTTGGTGCGAGAGAGGAGACAACACTACCTCTCTCTCTTGCTTCCCAAGTCGGGCAGATCCTGTGGGTCCCTGGCAGCCACATGGGTTTCCAGTGGGTTCCCCCAAACGTGTCTGGCCTGAGGCAGCGAGATAAGGGTACCCTCCCTTTACTGGCTCTTCTAGGGTTAGAGAACTGACCATCCTAAGGGCCGCTGCAACTTTGGCCTTCTCTGAGTAGCTTTTACACCTCCGGCAGCCCAGACTGGCCGCGCTCGTTTAAAATTCCAGCCTTGCTCCCAAGGGCTGCGGCCTTCATGTTCACCTTTAACTGAGGGCTGTTGGCGGCGCCTCCTTACCGCCCAGCGACAGGTGTCGCTTCTGAGCGGGAGTTTTGGGCACAGACAACGAAGATCCGCACCACCCCCAGGGGCTCTGGAGGTGTTTAGACCGGACCTCGCCTGGAGGGGCGTTTTGGAAGAGGGCACGTGGGCGGTGGGAGCGTGGTGCCATGGGGTGAGGGAGGAGCCAGCCTGCATGCATTTTTCTGGAGGAATCGCACCCGGTCTCCAGAGCGACCCTTCCCCAAGTGCGGAACACATTTTTCTTCCGATCTTCCTTCCAAAGGGCCGAGCCAGGTTCTCGGTGCATGTGAGTGGAAGTGCGGGAGCTCGCCGCTCGCCGCCCAAGGCACCCCGCCCCTGCGCCCTTGGGGACCCGGGGGGGGGGGGTAGGGCGCCGTCCCGGGCGGCGGCGACGGTGGTGGCGGATCTTCCAGGGGTGCGCGGGGGCGAGTTCCCCGCCTCCCAACGGGCCCGGCTCGCCCGAGTCGCCGCCGCCCGCTCGGCCGTCGGGTCCCAGGGCGCGCGGGCGCCTCGACGGCTCCCCCTGCCGGAACGCCGGGTGCGCCCCCCTGCACCCGGGGCTCAGGACTAGTCCCCCCAACTTGTTCTCGGCTGTTAACTAGTCGCGCTGCCGGAACGATGGGATGGGGTTGCCACAGCAACAGACTGGACGTCACAATCCGGGCATGTGTGCCGCCCCCCCGCCGTGCCGCCGGCGCTGCCGCCGCCACCCTCGGCCGGCTGCGGGACTCGGGCTGCGGGGCGCGGTGGGCGGAGCGGCCCGGGCTTTGCGGGGAGCGGGGCGAGGGCGGCCGAGA
>NW_024415653.1:0-9512 GCF_014898765.1 Herpailurus yagouaroundi | reverse complement strand
CGTGTATGGCCTTGGCAGCCAAAGATGGATCCTGACCGGCACCGTCCCTTCTGCCCTCAACTCAGACCTTCGGGGAGACTATTGCCCTGCTGTGGGTTCGGCGCCTGGAGCCTCCTGGGAGCTAATCGTAACCCTAACCCTACCCCGAACCGGGAACCTCCACCGAAACCTAAGCCTCCCTCGATCCCGAACCCTGCAATTGAGCCACCTTCTGGCATGGGCCCTCACTTCAGCCCTCAAGGGACATCACGAGACTGGAGTCGCTTCGGCCCTGGCGACGTCCCTGGCCCAAACCCTAACCCGAGCTAAGGCTCTCTCCCCATGGGGACCCAATTCCAACGTCTCACAACATCACTCGTCTGATGTCCAGAAGCGGTGCAGACTGACTCAGCATGGACCCTGGAAGCTCCCCATGTCGTTTCCCAGGCCCGGCTACAGCAGCATGAGAGGTTTTCGGAGCTCTCCTTGACCAGGGGCCGATTGACGTGTGCGGCCTTGGCAGCCAAATACGGATCCTGACCGGCACCGTTCCCTGTGCAGTCAATTCAGCCCTTCTCGGAGACCACTGCCCTGCTGTGCTTTCGGCGCCTGGAGCCTACTGGGAGCTAACCCTAAACCTAACCCAAACGATCCGGGACCCTCCACGGAAACCTAAGCTTGCCTCGACCATTAACCCTGCAATTGAGCCGCCTTCGGGCATGGGCCCTCACTTCAGACCTTGAGGGAGATCATGAGACTGGAGTCGCTTCGGCCTTGGCGACGTCCCTGCACCTAACCCTAGCCCTAGCTAAGGCTCTCTCCCCCTGGGGACCCAATGCTGACGTCTGACAACACCACGGGTCTTGGGTCCAGAAGCGGTGCAGACTGATTCAGCATGGATCGGGGAAGCTCCCCATGTCCATTCCCAGGCCCGGCTGCAGCTTCCAGAGAGGTTTCCAGAGGCCTCCTCGACCAGGGGCGGATCAACGTTTGTGGCCTTGCCTGCCAAAGACAGATCCTGACCAGCAACGTCCCTTGTGCCCTCAACTCAGCCCTTCGGGGAGACCACTGACGTTCTGTGGTTTCGCCACCTGGAGCCGCCTCGGAGCTAACCCTAAACCGAACGCTACCCCGAACCGAGACTCTCCACCGAAACCTAAGCTTGCCTCCACCATTAACCCTGCAATTGAGTCGCCTTATGGCATGGGCCCTCACGTCAGCCCTCAAGGGAGATCACGAGACTGGATTCGCTTCGGCTCTGGCGACGTCCCTGGCCCGAACCCTAAACCTAGCTAAGGCTCTCTCCCCATGAGGGCCCAATTCCAACGTCTCACAATATCACTCGTCTGAGGTCCAGAAGCGGTGCAGACTGACTCTGCATGGACCCTGGAAGCTCCCCATGTCGTTTCCCAAGCCCGACTACAGCAGCACGAGAGGTTTCCGGAGGTCTCCTCGATCAGAGGCCGATTGACGTGTGTGGCCTTGACAGCCAAATACGGATCCTGACCGGCACCGTTCCTTGTGCACTCAATACAGCCCTTCACGGAGACCACTGCCCTGCTGTGGTTTCGTTACCTGGAGCCTCCTGGGAGCTAACCCTAACCCTAACCCAACCCGATCCTGGACCCTCCACCGAAACTTAAGCCTGCCTCGACCATTAACCCTGCAATTGAGCCGCCTTCGGGCATGGGCCCTCACTTCAGCCCTTGAGGGAGATCATGAGAATGGAGTCGCTTCGGCCTTGGCGACGTCCCTGACCTAACCCTAACCCTAGCTAAGGCTCTCTCCCCATGGGAACCCAATGCTGACATCTGACAATACCACGCATCTGGGGTCCAGAAGCGGTGCAGACTGACTCAGCATGGAACCGAGAAGCTCCCCATGTCTTTCCCAGGCCCGGCTGCAGCTGCCAGAGAAGTTTCCGGAGTCCTACACGAACAGGGGCGGATCGACGTGTGTGGCCTTGCCTGCCATAGACGGATCCTGACCGGCAACGTCCCTTGTGCCCTCAACTCAGCCCTTCGGGCAGACCACTGACATGCTGTGGTTTCGCCGCCTGGAGCGCCTGGGAGCGAACCCTAAACCAAACCCTACCCTGAACCGAGAACCTCCACAGAAACCTAAGCCTGCCTCCACTATTAACCCTGCAATTGAGCCGCTTTATGGCATGGGTCCTCACTTCAGCCCTCAACGGAGATCACGAGACTGGAGTCGTTTCGGCCCTGGCAACGTCCCTGGCCCGAACCCTAACCCTAGCTAAGGCTCTCTCTCCATGGGGACCCAAATCCAACGTCTGACAACATCACTCGTCTGAGGTCCAGAAGCGGTGTAGACTGACACGGCGTGGAAGCTGGAAGCTCCCCATGTCGTTTCCCAGGCCCGGCTGCAGCTGCCCGTGAGGATTCCAGAGGCTTCCTCGACCAGGAGGGATCGACGTGTAAGGCCTTGGCACCCAAACTTGTATCCTGACCGGCACCTTCCCTTGTGCCCTCAACTCAGACCTTCGCGGAGACTACTGCCCTGCTGTGGGTTCGGCGCCTGGAACCTACTGGGAGCTAACCCTAACCCTACCCTAACCCTAACCCTAAACCCTAACCCTAACCCTAACCCTAACCCCTAATTCTGACCCTTACCCTGACTCTGACCCTAACCCTGACCCTGTCCCTGTCCCTAACCCTGACACTACCCCTAACCCTAACCGTAGCCCCTAACCCCTAACCCTAACCCCTAAACCTTGTTTGCCTTTGAGTGGCAGGATCCGGAGGAGGGCTACAGTGGGCAACTCACCTGGACACGGCTACCTCAGGGATTCAAAAATTCACCCACCATCTTCGACGAGGCACTACACGAGGACCTGGTCTTTACAGACACCTTCTCTGGCTGGGTGGAGGCATACCCAACCAAGCATGAAATGGCTCAGACAGTGGCTAAGAAGCTACTAGAAGACATCTTACCCAGGTATGGTTTTCCTGCCATGGTAGGATCAGACAATGGACCAGCTTTTATCTCGCAGGTAACACAGGCAGTAGCCAATGCGGTGGGGGCAAACTGGAAATTACATTGTGCTTATAGGCCCCAGAACAGGACAGGTAGAAAGAATGAATAGAACCCTAAAAGAGACCCTTACCAAATTAACCATGGAGACTGGCGGGGACTGGGTGACTCTCCTACCGTACGCCCTTTACCGGGTTAGAAACACTCCTTACACTCTGGGTTTTACTCCTTACGAGATCATGTTTGGCAGGCCACCCCCTGTTATTCCCAGCCTTCGAGCTGAACTTATTGCTGAGTTTAAAGATCAAGAACATTTTCTTTCCTTGAGCGGGCTCCAAAGGGCGCATGAGGACATTTGGCCGTGCCTCCGTGCCATCTACGAGGCTGGCCCGATCCCGACACCTCATCAGTACAGGCCGGGAGACTGGGTCTACATCAAGAGGCACCACCGAGAGGCTCTCGAGCTGTGCTGGAAGGGACCCTACATCGTGGTGTTGACAACCCCCACTGCTCTCAAGGTAGACGGCATCGCGACCTGGGTCCATCACACCCACGTTAGGCCAGCGGACCCCTCCTCGATCCGGAAGGACGTCGTCACCCGATGGGCCATCAGTCGGGACCAACACAACCCGCTCAAGCTCAAGCTACAGCGCATTCGACCTACCTAATATTGGTAACTCTGTTAACTCTGCTTGTCATTGCTCATGCTGCCGGGAGTCCCCAAGCCCCCCAAAACATCACCTGGCAGATCATAGACACCAGCTCGGGGACAATACTTAATCAGACGTCCCAGAGCCACCCCAGGGACACTTGGTTCCCAGAACTTTGCGTAAACCTCCAAACTCTGTTCCCCTTGTCACCATAAATGCAGGCGGTCCCATGATTGGGTCCCTAAGCTACATGACAAGGGGGGAATGAAAAGGCGGGCCTACGCCAGCCGACTCCATCTTGTTCTGTGTCCTTCACCTTGACCACACCTCCTCCCCTTGAGTAACCGCCCCCCTCACCTGCCTAACAGGACTCGGACCCTTCCCCAGGACCCTTCCCCAGCCAATCGGCTGAGGCCATAGCCATTACCTCACCAACTGCCCCCAGGCCCCAATAAAACCTCTGTCCTTTTGAAACTCGCTCTCTTTCCCTGGTATCTCACCGCTGCGTCGGTGCAGGTAGGGGATTGAGCTCGAGCTAGCTCGAATAAAGGCTCTTTGCTTTTGCATCGGACTCGGCTCCCTAGTGGTCTTTGGGGATCACGAATTCTGGGCATAACACTTAGTTCATGTTTAAGATTACAAATGTTACTCTAAGGGTGAACTTTTCACTCCAGAATCACCTGTGTAGCTTTTTCAAATGGAAGATGCTCATGCCTGTTGCCCATATCAAGGCATCTGTACTTTTTGAAAGCATCCAGATGAATTTCAGCCACGACCAGGGTCAACTCCCTCTCAAAGAGATTCTAATCATCAGATGATCACTGATGACCGACCTGCCTCTGGAGTTCTATGATCTGCAACAAAACATTTCTGTCTCGACAATAGTGAGAGAAAATGACATCACATTGTTTGTTCTGTTGGCCTCTTCTAGGACCCCAAGATTCTTAGGAAAAGGTGTTTAGCACTGAGCATAATGTCCGGGTTTAAAATCAGATTTCATTTTCCTCCCAATGCTCACCGTTATTAAGTGAGAGGTAAATGAGCAGTTGTGGTCCTCCTAACCCCACTCCATTACTGAAATGAATTGAAAGGCCTCAAAACAGTGTCCCTGGCCAAACCGCCAATAATGTAAAAACGTGTTCCCTGTGGATTGCAAAATAGATGTCTGTCTCAACAGGAACATCCTGTGTGGCCTTTGTGTGTGAGGGGTGACTATTTAATTAAAAGAGTGCAGAGTCCCTGTCAGAATGAAGTTGCTTTCCAAATGCCATCATCAAATCTTAAGCAGAACAAGTCTGCCACCCAGTGTTCAAAGTCAGCATGAATTTCTGTCAGCATTCCTGGAGAAGCAGCTCCTTTCCATGGGGGGCCCACCTCCATTTTACTTTCTTTAGCTAAGGTCCATTCTGGGATTCTTGGGGCTATAGGGAGAGGCACTTATTTTGGGGTAAAGCCTATAAAAATACAAACACTTGCACTCGTTACTCATTCACTCACTAAGACAACAAAAATCATGCCAAAAAAGTCATGATCAATCTTCCTGACCCTCATTCTCATTAAATTGGAGACAACAGCTGGGAGCCGGAGCTACATGTTTGTGGAGCCAGAACCTTGCTGCAGTCAGTGACAGGTGGTGTCTCCAGGCACATCTATAATCCTGAGGAATTTCTGATCTTCATTTGCTGAAGGTAGTTGGTTAATTACAGTAATTGAAATTTCAACAATCACTGTGAAGACTTGTATTTTGGTGCTATAATTTACATTTTGCTAAATATCATTCACATCAAAATGTTCTGTCCCTAGGAAATATCTGGGCTCACAGCTCTGGGGACTAACCAGTCCAAGCTCCCTGGGTGATAATGATAAAGACACTTAATCTCTCAATCTCAGCTGCACAGTAAGACTGAATTTACTTACAAAGAATTGTTGAGGAATAGTACACAAGAGTAAAAGTTCTGTTAGAAGTAAAATATAGATGTACCTTACCTGACGTAAGGCCCCTTCCCCCAGCAGGACTGACCAGGGATAGGTCACCATCAGGTGTCCTGAGACAGGAGACCACCTTCCTCCTGGTCCCACCTCAACAGTGCAGTCTATCCTCTTTCCACTGGAGAAGTAGGAGTTTTGGAGTGGTGAGGGGTCTGGAGCTGATGGCCAAGAAAGAATTCTTGAAATGCCTTTGGTGCAAAAAGGTGGTTTTATTAAAGCATGGGGACAGGACCAGCAGGCAGAAAGAGCTGCACTGGGGTTGTGAGGAGTGGCTGATTATATACCTTCAAGTGGGGAGGGGTAAAGGTCAGGGGAAGTTCCCAAAAGGACTTTCATATGCTAAAGAAGACTCACAGGATCCTGGAGGCCTAGGTAAAGTTAGTTTCCCTCTAGCAAGGCATTAATATTAAGACAGTTGGGAGTTTATTAGAGGAATATTTCTCTCTGCCTATCTCAAGTATTTGTCAATAGGCTACCGGTTATAAAGAAATTTAATTTTACCACCATTTCCTTCTTGCCTTTGTTCCCCACATCACTATGGAGGGGTGGGTGATGTTAGGCCTCCATAGAAACAGAGTCTATGGCTTTCTGGAGCTCAGGAGATCAGGCTATTGATAAGATTGCCCTTTTCTTGTAATTTACTAAGATATTTATAAACTGATGAAGACCCATGTCCTGCATGACTGTGATCTCTATTAGTTAACCATTGTTTTTGTTTTCCTTTGTTTTTTTGTTTTGTTTTGTTTTGTGTTTTGTGTTTTTGTTTTTGTTTTTTCCCCACTTTCCTTTGTTCTTGGACAGCCAGGAGTGCCTGAGGAATGTCACACACATCCCACCTGGGGCTGGGGGGGGGGGCTGCTTTTACTTCGTTTACTTTTACAAAGTTTTTACTTTCTCCTCAGCTTGCCTTTGGCTCCCTCTTCACCACTAAACCAGATTAAAGATAAAATATCCATGACTTACTGGCAACAGATAAAGGACTAATGGCCATGATGGGAACTCATCTAGCCCCCACTGTAACTCTTGTCTACAACTGACCTTTCCTGTAGTTACCACATTTCACTACAAAAGGAACTAACCAGCATCAATCAAGCACATAGGATTCACTGGGCACCACACTTTACCTACATTATTACTCCCATTTACCAGGAAGATATAATTACTTATCTGACACAGAGGCCCATTCTCTTTCTGATACCCTGCACCAGTCAGACTGGAAGGATCTAGAAGTCTTCCCAACATCGAGGAAATCCTTGGTTCCATTTACCCTTGGTACCACATGCCACCAAGACACTAGGAAAAAAGTTTTTGAGAACCCCAAACCAGTATACCTCAAAGATTACTTAATCACGTTTATATTGTCTGGTACCAACACTTCTGTGATCTAAATTCATATAAACAAAAAGTCACCCAAGACCCTTTCACCTCGTGACAGGATTTTAACTACAGTTTCTTAACTGATATCCTTCAGTCCATTAGTCTTTCTTCCCAATCCATTAGGCTTTAAATTAATTTTTCTACATCCCTCCTTCATCAAAACACGAGGGGCACTTGGGTGTCTCAGTTAGTAAAGCATCCGACTTTGGCTCAGGTCATGATCCCACAGTTCATGAGTTTGAGCCCCATGTTGGCTCTGTGCTGACAGCTTGGAGCCTGGAGCCTGCTTCAGATTTTGTGTCTCCCTCTCTCTCTGGCCCTCCCCTGCTTGTGCTCTGTCTTTCCCTCAAAAATAAATAAACATTAAAAAATTAAATTAAAATTTTTGAAAAAAAAAAACACATTCGAGACTTCGTATTTTTCCTGTGGGTGGAATTTAAGGTTTTTCTCAATGTTACCACAAGCTACAAATCCAGCTTTATCTGCTCCTTGATTTCATGCATCTTTCTTTTAATCAAATGTAGGTATCTATTTATGAGAAAAATCCCCTGCTTACATTTGTCTGCTCCTTCATCTATTGTATTCCTCAAATCTGAATAAATTTGATAATCCTCTCTGCTTGTTCTGATGTTCCTATATTTTCTCAGTCTCAGATTTAGTCCCTTCTCCTTTATGAGTACTTCCCCATCATGTCAGCTCTCAGTGGTGACTCTGACCACAGAATTCCTCCTGCCCTGCCAGCCTTACGTGGTAGAGTGTATGTGTGTGCATGTGTGTGTGTGTATGTCCACGTGTTTTCCTACTGTACTGAAGCACCTTTGGAGCAGACACCATGTTTCCAATTCATTCATTGAGAGACTACTTTGTGCTAGACAATAATCTCTGTGCTACCTTATTTATACTATTTTTAAACCCAAGCATAACACCTGACAGGTAGCTGGATATAAATGGGGTGTTCAGGAAATATTTGTAGAAAAGGAAAGAAAATTAACACTTTTAAAGGCAAATCTCGGCGCGTCTGGGTGGCTCAATCGGTTGAGCGTCCGACTTCAGCTCAGGTCATGATCTCATGGTCCGTGGGTTCGAGCCCCGCGTAGGGCTCTGTGCTGACAGCCTGGAGCCTGTTTCGGATTCTGTGTCTCCCTCTCTCTCTGACCCTCCCCCGTTCATGCTCTGTCTCTCTCTGTCTCAACATAAATAAATGTTAAAAAAAAATTTGAAGATTCCTGGAAGATGGCAGCATAGGAGGATGCTGGGCTCACCACCTGATCACTTAGATTCCACCTACACCTGCCTAAATAACCCAGAAAACCGCCAGAGGATTAGCAGAACGGAGTCTCCGGAGCCAAGCACAGACGAGAGGCCCACGGAAGAGGGTAGGAAGGGTGACGAGGCGGTGCGTGCTCCATGGACTGGCGGGAGGCAGCCGGGGTGGAGGGGCAGCCTGCCGGCCAAGCAGAGCCCCCGAGTCTGGCTGGCAAAAAGAGGGGCCAGACGGAGTGTGTTCCGACAGCAAGCGCGACTTAGCGGCTGGGAGGTCATAAGTTAACAGCTCTGCTCAGAAAGCGGGAAGGCTGGAGGACAAAGGGAGGGAGAGCTGCTGAGCCCCCGGACGACAGAGCTCAGTTTGGTGGGGAACAAAGGCGCTCGCCAGAGCCATCTCCCTCGCCCATCCCACAGCCAAAATCCCAAAGGGAACCAGTTCCTGCCAGGGAACTTGCTCGCTCCGGCGCAAACAGCAACTCTGTGCTTCTATGGAGCCAAACCTCTGGCAGCAGATCAAACTCCCTCCCGCTGCCACAGGGCCCCTCCTGAAGTGGATCACCTAAGGAGAAGCGAGCTAAGCCTGCCCCTCCTGCCCCCGTGCACCTTGCCTACCCACCCCAGCTAATATGCCAGATCCCAAGCACCACAAGCCAGGCAGTGTGCAAGTAGCCCAGACGGGCCACACCACCCCACAGTGAATTCCACCCCTAGGAGAGGGGAAGAGAAGGCACACACCAGTCTGACTGTGGCCCCAGCGGTGGGCTGGGGGCAGACATCAGGTCTGACTGTGGCCCCGCCCACCAACTCCAGTTATACACCACAGCACAGGGGAAGTGCCCTGCAGGTCCTCACCACTCCAGGGACTATCCAAAATGACCAAACGGAAGAATTCCCCTCAGAAGAATCTCCAGGAAATAACAAGAGCTAATGAACTGATCAAAAAGGATTTAAATAACATAACAGAAAGTGAATTTAGAATAATAGTATAAAATTAATCGCTGGGCTTGAAAACAGTATAGAGGACAGCAGAGAATCTCTTGCGACAGAGATCAAGGGACTAAGGAACAGTCACGAGGAGCTGAAAAACGTTTTAAACGAAATGCAAAACAAAATGGAAACAATGACAGCTCGGATTGAAGAGGCAGAGGAGAGAATAAGTGAACTAGAAGATAAAGTTATGGAAAAAGGGGAAGCTGAGAGAAAAAGAGATAAAAAATCCAGGAGTATGAGGGGAAAATTAGAGAACTAAGTGATACA
>NW_024415652.1:2709-3978 GCF_014898765.1 Herpailurus yagouaroundi | reverse complement strand
AACAGGATCTGAAAGAATATTTTGGTAGCTTTGGAGAGGTTCTTCTGGTTCAGGACAGGAAAGATATTCACACTAGTCCTTCAAAGGGCTTTGGCTGTGTTCGTTTTACGTAATAGGAAACCGAGGTGAAAGTCATGCGATCGAGGAACGATGGTGTGACTGCAAACTTCCTGAATCTCATCGAAGCCCAGATGAGCTTCTGAGAAGCAGGAAGGCGTTTGTCGGGTGCCTTACAGAGGGACGTGACTGCCTATAAGCTGCAGCAGTTCTTTTGCCAGGACTGAGAAGCGGTAGACAGCTTCATTCCCAAACGGTTCCCGGACTTTCCCTTTGTTACGTTTGCAGATGATCAGGTAGCCCTCGCCCTCGCCCTCTCTGATATTATTATTGAATTTATTTTTTCAATGTACCCCCAAGGTAGTTAGCCTATAGGGCAACAGTGGTTTGAGGAGGAGAGTCCTTCATACCCCTCACCCTTTCAGCCCCCGCCCCCCGGCACAACCCCCTCCAGGAACCCTCTGTTTGTTCCCCCTTAGGGAAGAGCCTCTTACGTTTTTGTCCCCCTTCCTGTTTGTATGTTATTTTTCCTTCCCTTCTTCCCTTCCCTTCCCGAGTTCCTCTGTTTGGGAAGTGAAGGCCCTCACACGGGTGAGGTCCTGTGATCCATGTGTTTCTCTGAGGGACAAATGTCACTTTGCATGACACCCTCCAGTTCCATCCAGGTACTTGCAAATGGCAAGACTTCATTCCCTCTGGTGGCCGCGCACTGCTCTGTTGTTACGTAGATACCGCCTCTTCTGTATCCATTCATCCGTCGATGGACATTTGGCCCCTTCCCATACTTTGCCTACCGTTGATAGTGCTGCTATGCACCTTGAGGTGCGTGTGCCCCTTGGAAACAGCAGACCTGTATCCTTTGGCTAAGTACTTAGTCGTGAAAGTGCTGGGTCGTAGGGTACTTCTATGTGTCATGTGTTGAGGAACCTCCTCGGGTCCCTGGTTCTGGAAAGAACTCCGATAGTGGTTCTAAATCAGGTGCGGCCATCGGTTGGGGACCGGCATCAAATGCGGAGTCAGGCAGCGGTTTTCCTGGAGGCTTTGGCTCAAGCACAGATTCTAAATCTTCCAGCTGGGGAATTTAGACAGTGGGGTAGGTATAGACTGGTAGGAATTCAAATTTTTCTAAACACATGGTAAGTGTATTTCTTTTTTTCTTTTCTTCTCTTCTCTTCTCTTCTCTCTCTCTCTCTCTCTCTCTCTCTCTCTCTC
>NW_024415652.1:2061-2609 GCF_014898765.1 Herpailurus yagouaroundi | reverse complement strand
ATTCAAATTTTTCTAAACACATGGTAAGTGTATTTCTTTTTTTCTTCTCTTCTCTTCTCTCTCTCTCTCTCTCTCTCTCTCTCTCTCTCTTTCTTTCCTTTCTTTTTTTTTTTTAAACATTTATTTATTTTTGAGAGACTGAGAGAGACCGAGTGGGAAGAGGAAGGAGCAGAGAGAGAGGGAGACACAGATTCCTAAGCAGGCTCCAGGCTGTCCGCACAGAGCCCGGTGCAGGGCTCGAACCCACAAACCATAAGATCATGACCTGAGCCACAGTCACACACTTAACTGACGGAGCCAACCAAGCACCCCACACATGGTTAAGTGTATTATAAAACCCATCCGTACTGAGAGTTTTCAGAATCAGTACGTTCAGCGTGGAGTATATTCACCACTATTTTTGACATTTTTCTTTAGAAAGAGAGGCAAAGCTAAAGGAATTTTAGAAGTTTTGTTACATCAAGGGTCGAAATATCAGGTGTTTGAAAGCAAACCAACTGCCTGATTGGTTCTCGTTCTCTCTCTCTCTCTCTCTCTCTCTCTCTCTC
>NW_024415652.1:0-1961 GCF_014898765.1 Herpailurus yagouaroundi | reverse complement strand
ACAGACACAGACACACACACACACACAGGCTACAATGGACATCAAAGGATTTCTCCTGTAATATTGTATCCCTGGACTCGTCAAGTGAATTCTTTGTGCGTGTTCACTATGGAAACCATTCATTATAAGTACATTCTTTTTTCCTTGTTTTAATTGGAACCCCACCACATTAATTCCCCACCCCCAGGAAAACCTCCTTTTTGGAGATCATGGTGTCACAGTGTTTGGTCTTTTTGCTTTCGTTTGTAGTTTGTGACACTTGTCCCCCTTCCTATGCAGAAGTACAGTATGAAGCCTTCATTGAATCTGTGCCGTTGATCTCATTTCAAATGTTTATGGGAGAAGCACTTCATTGAAAGCAGTGCTGTAAATATTCTGCCATAGGAAGGAATATTTCCGTCTATGTGCTTTCTCACTCTTGAATTCGTCTTCACACCATACAGGCTGTGACTTTGACCTTGGGTGTCCCATTTATATCCACTGCTCTTTATTTCGCGGAGTCGTATCCATGCTATGAATGCAAGGGTGTGCTATGGAACCAGAAGGCTGTTTGAACTTCTGAAACCTTGTGTTTTCTGATCCTCGTGTTCGAACGACAGTGGTGCCAAAGTACGAAAGGCTAGTGTGAGTGAGAAAAGGAGAGAGTGCGTGCAGAGACTCAGTGGCGGTGGCACACGATGGATAGATTTTTTTTTAACCTGGCAAGATGCATCTCTCAGTCCCTTGGCCTCGGTGCAAGAGCGTGCCGAGAGCAACGATAGCAAATGACGTGCGAATGTTTTCTGCATCCAAAGGACATCCACACTCATTGGAAGATGTTGGAAGACGTAAAGAGAGTTTTGTTCTCAGAGAACCCCATTAGTTGGATGTGTGAGGTACTTGTATTTCCCCTGCCCTTCCGTCAGCTGCTGTGAACGCCGTATGGTGTGTGTTCTGTTCTGTTCCCGATCTGTTAAGTGTGGTCCCGTGAACAAGGACTGAGCTTGTGGTGTGCTTCACGGGAGTACTCGGAAGCAGAGCTCATCAGTGAGCTCGGGGGGGTCACCACGAAGGGTGGAAGTTCTAATGTCTGTCAGGTAGCCATAAGAATGTGGTCTAATGCAGTTCTGTGTCCCGTGCTTGGATGGTCTTTATAAGAGTTGTCAGTGTTGGGAATTCTTAAATAGAATGGATGAAGGAGGAGGAGGAGGAGGAGGAGGAGGAGGAGGAGGAGGAGGAGGAGTTGTTGTTGTCGTTGTTGTTGTTGTTGTTGTTGTTGTTGTTGTTACGAGGTATAATGACGAAAGACACGGCAGAAAATTTTTACAGGGTTTATTTTCTGTTTTCAGTATGTGCAAAGCTGTATGACTTTAATCTTTGGGGATCCAGGGAGGTTTTCTTCCATTTTCTCATCTGTATGTTTGGAAGGCTCCTTTTTAATTCTCAGCTGACTGAGTGACTGATCGATTGGTTTTGTTTTTATGTCCTCTTCACACCCAACATAAGGGCCGAACTCACAGCCCGGCAATGAAGAGTCACCCGCTCCCCTGACCTAGCTGAGGGAGCCAGGCAGCCAAGTCACCCCTTTGATCCATTTTTGTTGTTGTTTATTTAAATGAAGCGGACATGCAACGTGTGCTCAGGGCAGAAACAGAGCACACGCTTTGGGGTTTGACAGGGTCATTTGGAGCTTGGTAAATGTTAAAGCCTAGCTTCCCTGGGTGCCCAGGAGCAGGGTCCACAGCCGTTAAAAGTTGACAATTTCCTTCATCGATAGCCATCGACAGATGATTTATTGAAAACACTAATCTATGGCAAAGATCGTTCTTTGGTCTGTGATCGGGATATAGGAAGAACCAGATGGCTACAGCTCCCACATCACAGACTTCATGTTTTAGTTGGACGTAGAGGCAGGGAGGGAGGCAGGCAGGCAGGCAGTCCGGCAGGCAGGGAGGCAGGCCTGCCGGGAGGGAGGCAGGAAG
>NW_024415651.1:0-10058 GCF_014898765.1 Herpailurus yagouaroundi | reverse complement strand
GGGGGGCGCCGGCAGCCGCATAGCCGGCCCGCGCTCCTGGCCGCTGCGGGGCTGGGCCCGGAGCCCGCCGCCCGAGCCGGCGCGTCTACACTCCGGACGGCGGCTTCTCCCCCATCCCCTTCAGCACGTCGTCTATCCGGTCATCCTCGATCACCACTGCGCAGGGAGAAAGCGCGTCAGCCGCGCGGCCTCGGGGGGCGGCGGCGAGAATGGGCCCCGTGTCCTCGCGCCCCGCTCAGCTACTTCCCGTGGCCCAGCGACGCCCCTCGGACGCCCGTGCCACTGTGCCCACCCCATCCGAATTCTGTCGACTCGACCCACCGCCGAGCCCAGTCCCCTTAGACCCTCTTCCCCTCCCGATGCAGGAACGCCCCCTCTTCCAGCCAGTTGTTCTACCTCCCGGTCCAAATCCTCCCGCCGCCTGAGCTCTCCTCCATCCGAGCTGATCTTCCTTTTGCTAGTGGGAGCCCCCTCTTCAACAGACCCTCTTCTCAAACAGAATTTTCGCCTGGTGCAACCCTCTCCTCACCCTAACCCTCTCGCCGCTTGAAGCCCTCTTAAGATCCTGGCACCAACAGAGCCCCCTCCCCATGCAAACAACGAGGACAACCGAATCCCCAGCCCCGCTGTCCTTTCTCCAATCGGACGTCCCTTCGCACCCGAAGGTTCTTCCGTAGCATCCACCAATTCAGCGTTTGATCCTGAAGAAACGGCCCGTAGCCCCACGTTCCCACTTCAGGCAGCCCCAAATGCCCCGGCCGGCCCCTCCCCCTCGCCCGGGTGTCAGGACTCTACTTCCAGAGGTGGAGAGCATCGAATCCGGGGCACTGCGTTCCCGGGAGAGGGGAAGAGAGGGACACAAGACTGCAGCGGGGGCACCACCCCCCCCCCCAAAACCCTGGCCGGCGAGCGGCTGGCTGCGCTGGTCTGCGGCAAGAGCTGCGGGCGCTTGGCGGGGAACCGCAGCCGGGGGGCGCCGGCGAAGGGTTTCTGGGTCAAGCGGCGACTCCGGGCCCCGGCCGCATACCTCTCTTGGCTCGGCCGATTTGGCCCAGCTTGGGGGGTCGCTTGGCTTGATTGCCCGCGAAGAAGGAGTTGGTGTCCTGCAGGCGGCAGCTGAACGAGAGGTCGGAGCCCTCGGGGTCGGCGGCGAAGCGGCCCATCTTGTCCTCACTGTAGGGCAGGATCTCGGACATGGCGGGCGCGGGGCGGGCGCGGGGCGGGCGCGGGACTGCAGCGGGGCGCGGGCGGCGGGCTAGCTGCCGGACCGGCCCTAGCTCAGCAGGGTAGCCGGCGGAAGGATGAAGTCATGCAGCATCCGGGGCTGCGGAGCCAAGCGGGGCCTCCTCCCCCGCGCCTCCGCCTCCCGGGCCGCTGGGCAGGCGGCGGCGGCGGCGGCGGAGGTGGTGACGGGGACCGGGCGGGGGCGGGGGGCGGGGGGCGGGGGTGGCGGCGGCGGCAAGAGCGGAATGACGATGAGCGCCCGACTGCCGCAGAGCGCGGCAGGCGGGGCGCGGTGGAGGTGGGGCGGGCACCGGCCAGGGGAGAGAGGCGGGGCGGGAGCCACAGGAGCGCGCCCAGCACTCAAACGAGGGCAGGGAGTGTTAGTGGGAGGGTCCTGCACAATGGCGGGAGTGGCGGCTGGGCGAATCCTACCGGCCAACTGGTGCAGGATCTGGTCGGGAGAGGCGGGTCTGGGGAGGGGAGGGGGGCGGGAGGGAGCCCAGAAACCAAGGAGAGGGAGGAGGGTCTGGTAAGGAGCCTAGGGAGGCGAGCAAGGGGGACTGGGAATTGGCGGGCGGGTCCGGGCCAGAAGCCTGGAGCCTGGGCGGCATCTGAAAGAGGGGACCTGGAAAACGCGCTGGCGGCGGGAGAGGGAGGGAGGATCCCGTACTGGTTAGTGCTGGACTGTGAGAATCCCGCGGATTCGGGAATAGCTCAAGCGGGCGGGTGAGTGCTGTCACCGCCGTTGGCGCGTTCGTGTCGGGTTGGTCTTTAGGTCTTAAACTGTTTATCTGGAGTGTTTTTCTGCCCTGCTGTGTCTATCTCTGCCTATCTATATGTCCCTCTATCTCTCTGTGTCTGTATCTGTCTCTGCGCCCCGTATCGCTTTGTGTCGTGGTCTCTGTCTATGTCTGTCTCGTAAGTGTCTCTGCCTTTCGTATGTCTCCATGGTTGGCCCCTGTACCTACGTGCCACTGTTGCCTCTCCTGAGTCTCTGTGTATTTCGGTCTCTTCTAGGAGGAATCTCGCTACTGGGCCGACGGGCGCTCACCAGGGTAGACCCTCAACCCTGCTGCTGAAGCCGAAACTCGGGCTCAAAGCGCCTGCCGCGCCACGCAGGTCTCCTGGCTCTGGAGGCTAGGGCTGCGCGTGCTGTGTAGGAGGAAATGAATGGCGGCCACGCGGGGGGCGCCCTGGCTGCAGGTGACGCGGGGAAGCCCGGAGCGCCTGAGGACGCGGCGCCAGCCTGTGGGTATCCGGAGGCAGATGGGGAGGGACAGAGGGTACGCCTGCCGTCGTTGCGGGGAATCACGTGGCAGTTCTCGCTGCACCGACGCGAAGGCCACCCTCTACTCTCCCTTACCGCCAGCTGGCCGTCAGCGGCAGCGTCACCTGCTTGCTAGCGCGCAGGGGCTCTGGCGCAATCATTGGCCTTGGAGGGGCGGGGAGGTCCCACACTCGGCGAAGGTGACGACAGCAATGATCTGGGTAATAATCATCCCGTACATTCTGTCCATACCCGGGGCGGAGGGGTCTCCACTGTCTCCGAAGCGCTTTACCTCCTTCCCTTCAAATCACACAGTTAGTGAAACTGCCTGGTGCTGGGTCTCCTTCCTCCCACAACTTCTCACCAAGAGCTACTCCTAGGGATGCAGAGTCTAATGCAATGTTGGCTGCCCTCAAGGACGAGGATTGGGGGAGGGAGTAGTCCCAGAGAATACCTCTGTGCAAGATTCACTCAAGGCCCCAGACCTGGAGTCTCATCCCTATCAAGTCCTCCTCAGGTGTATCCTGCTCTCTGGGATGAGAGCCAAAGCTGGAGGTGGAGGCCCAGCTGAATGAAAGGAGCCCTGAGACCCGGAATGACAAGACACTGGAGCTCAGGGTCACTAGAAGACAGTCCAGAAAATTCTACCCTCATTGGAATTTGTCTAGCAATGGGTTCCAATCCTGGCTCTGCCACTTTCTGTGTGACCTTGAACTTAAGGCTTTATAATTATAGTTTAAAAAAAAATGCATTCATAGGACCTTGAGTTGTTTTCAGAACGTAACAGATCATTAACACTGAATATGAAAAACAAAGTTCTTTCAATTATTTTAATCTAAAAAAATACATTCATTTTGGGGCACCTGGATGGCTCAGTTGGTGGAGTATGCAGCTCTTGATCTTGGGGTTGTAGGTTAGAGCCCCACTTTGGGTGTAGAGATTACTTAAAAATAAAATCTGAAAAAAAAGGTATTCACTGTACTATTAACATTTCAGGAAAACACAAAGTTACGTGAAAACTTTAATATATATCATATATATCCTTCTAAGCTTTTCCTCATGTGTTTGCATACCATGCATATCTCTCTGAGCCTCCATGTTCCAGTTTGAAGCATTAGAGATGATAGAACCTACACTAAGGACAGTTTTGTAGATGAAATCGTTGTCCTTATGTGAGGTGGGTTGTCTCAGGAGGTAATGAGCCTCCCTTCACCAAAAGTGCTAAAGGGACCATAAGAGTTCTTGCTAAGGATGAGATGAGAGTGCTTTTGGGGAATTGAAATTATTCTCTTGTCTACCCCCAGAACGAAAAGATTGGAGGAATAACAATTTACCTTGGAATTCATTTGGTTAGCTCCTTCTTAAATAATCTTATTCCAGTTCCTTCTGTGTGTGCCAGGTCATGATTAAAGCAAAAGACCTAGGTGCAAAATCAGAATGATACTGCATTATATAAGGTACAGTTATGTTATAAAAATGTTGGGGGGATCATTTAATTTTTTTAATGTTTATTTATTTATAAGAGAGAGAGAGAGAGAGACAGAGCACAAGCAGGGGAGGGGCAGAGAGAGGGAGACAGAGAATCCAAAGCAGACTCCAGGCTCTGAGCTGTCAGCACAGAGCCAGACGTGGGGCTTGAACTCACAAACCATGAGATATGACCTGAGCTGAAGTCAGACACTTAACTGACTGAGCCACCCAGGTGGATGGGGGAGGAGGGGGCCTTTAAATTGTGATCCTCTACTTAAAATTCTAAAGTTTTGCATCCCTACCCATGAGATGAAAATTCGTTTTCACAACTAATATGAAATTAAGTTTGTTTGGACTTTTGTGACAGTGCATTGAATTTCTCAACTGCGAGTACCTCAAAGCCTAGTGGACTTGATCCATATGCTCTAAACAGAATGCTATGCTTTTTGTCAATTGAGTAATAATGCCACTTGTATTAAGGTGGAAACTTTAGGCCTATGTAGCAGGTTGAATAGGAAGCCCCGTAAAATTCCTGTCCACCTGGAGCCTCAGAGTATAAACTTCAATTTGGAAATAAGGTCTTTGCAGATGTAATTAATTAAACTAAGATGAGGTCGTACTGGAATAGGGTAGGCCCTAAATCCAATCACTGATGTTTTTATAAGAGGATAGATGCACAAAGGCACATACACACAGGGGAAAAGGTTATGTGAGGAAGGGGAGCCAAGCCGAGGAACACTAGGGATTGTTGGGAGCCAGTTGAAGCTGGAAGAGGCAAGAAAGTTTCCTCCCAGAGCCTTCCCAGGGAGTATGCTCCTGCCACGACTTTGATTTTGGATTTTTCACCTCCAGAACTGTGAAACAGTAAGTTTCTGTTGTTTTAAGCCCCTCAGTTTGTGGTACTTTGTTACAGCAATGCTAGGAAACAAATACAACCTGTTACAAATATGTTTGGGTCATCTTTTTACATCTCTCATGACTATGTTTCTCCTTTCTTAAACTCTCTCTGGGGGCCCTTTGCTCCCAGCCTGTCAAAGGAAGTCCATACCATGAGGGTATTTCTGGGACTCATTCTATTTAGCAGAAACTGATTAAGTCACAAAAAGGAATAAGGCAGATCTGTGTAGATTGACATGATAAGATCTCCAAAGCCTGCCAAATGTCACCAAATAATGAGGGTAGAGCATAATTTCATGTATGGGGAAAAAGCATACACACACATATATGCATACCCACACATACACACAGTGTGTTTAGGTATGTAATTGCATATAGAAGAAAGATATGGAAGGATACATACTAAACTACTAATAATGGTTTTCTCTGAGGATGTTACTGGGATCCTGGCAGATGGAATTTCATCTTTTTCAACGTTTATTTATTTTTGGGACACAGAGAGACAGAGCATGAACGGGGGAGGGGCAGAGAGAGAGGGAGACACAGAATCGGAAACAGGCTCCAGGCTCCGAGCCATCAGCCCAGAGCCTGGCGCGGGGCTCGAACTCCCGGACCGCGAGATCGTGACCTGGCTGAAGTCGGACGCTTAACCGACTGCGCCACCCAGGCGCCCCTGGAATTTCATCTTTTTATTCTACTTCTGGAGTATATTACTTTTGCAAGAAAAAGTGTTTGATGATTTTTTTTTAAAGGTTTAAAACCAATGATATAGTCCATTTACCAAACACCACACTCTGGTTCCAGACAAATCACTTGACTTAGAAGAAGGAATAATAGTTAAAAGAGCACGGAGTTTAGAATGAAATCAAGGATCTGCCTTCTACCTGATGTGTGACTTTGGGTATGTTAGTAAGCTTTCCTGTGTCTTAGGTTCCTCATCTGTAAAATAGGGACAATGATACTGCTAGACTCTATCTTATTGGGTCATTGTGAAGATTAAATTAACATATGTGAAGTGCTTAGGTAAGTGCAGGACAGTAGAATTGTTAACTGTATACAGAAAAGCATAAGGAAGACGTTAAAAGTAATCTCATCATTAGATATATTACCATTTTGTTGCTGTCCTTCCAATCTCTTTTTTAAAATCTGTGCTTTTTAGGGGTGCCTGGGTGGCTCAGTCAATTAAACGACTGAGTTGATTTTGGCTCAGGTCAGGATCTCATGGTTCAGTTGGTGAGATCAAGACCTGCTCAGGCTCTGTGCTGACAGCTCAGAGCCTGCTTGGGATTTTTTTCTCTGCCCTTCGCCACTCCTGCTTGAGCACACGCTCTCTCTCTCTTTCTCTCCCAAAATAAATAAACAAAATAAATAAATAAAATCTGTGCTTTATACTTTTTTGCTTCACAAAAATAAGATTTTGCAACCCTTTTACTCCCCCACTTAATTCTATATGGAGAACATTTCCCTATAGCATTAACTCTTCCTTTCAGTCATTTGTAAATGTTGCATTGTTATCCCATTGTATGGATGTTTGATTTATTTGAGAAGACCTTTAATTTTTTTTTGTCCTCTACTCTTCTTGTTTGTTTTTGTTGTTATTACAGACAGTCCTGTGATGAACAAACGTTGTAGGAAAAAAATGGTTCCAATATTTTGTAGCTCCTCCAATCAAATAGTAAATTCTGTTTCTCTCTTCCTAAATCTGGGCTTGACCATCTGACTTGCTTTGCCGTTAGGGACATTAGCAAATGTGGGATAAGCAGAGGCTTGAAAACTGTTTATATACTGAGACTTGCCCCATTTTTTGTTGCTGGGAATCCTGACACCACCATATGAACGAGCCTGGGTTTTCCTCCTGGAGAAGGAGACACCATACAGAGACAGGGCCCAGTCATCCCGACTGAGGCCCAAACATGTCAGTGAGGCCATTCAGCTAGGCCATCCAGCTCTTACTGAGCTGAACCGGAACTGAACAACCATCCAGTCAACCTGCAAGAATATAAGAAATAATACATGTTTGCTATTTTGATCCACAAAGTTTGGAGAGGGTTGTTAGGCAGCAAAAGCTAGTTGATACAAATATCCTATGGATCATGATTATTTCCTGGAACAATTTCCCAGAATAAGACTTTCTGGTTCAAAGGGTATATATATACACTTACATCTTTTGATTCATATTGCCAAAAAAGTTTTATCAATTTATAAGCCACCAGCAATGTAGAGAGTGCCCATATTTCCCATTTTTGTCAACACTGGACATTAATGTGTCTTATTGTCTTCATGACTACATTGTTCTTGTAAATTTAGCACATAAGCCATTGTCAATTCCCTCTCAATTCACAATCAATTTAGAGGGAAAAAAGACCAAAAGAAAGATCATTCCTATAGGAAAAGAAGAGCAGAAAAGAGAAAGAGAAAAAAACAATAGAATGAGAGAAGAAAAAGAGTCAGGGTGATAAACACAGAGGAAAGAAAAGAGAATTATAGATTAGAGCAATCTCCGACCTCTCAGAGTAGGGTATTTAACATGTAGTCAAGAATAGTTATGAGCCTAATAAATAACTTGAATCACGAAAGAGGCATGGAAAGGAAATGTCCATTTAGGCCAAGCCTAGTGAAACTGAGAACACTGTAAAACTAGGTACCAGTCTTTCTCATACGTGGCTGCATTTAATTCTCACAGCAACTCTCTGAGACACTGACGATTGTTCCCATTTTACAGATAAAGAAAATTAAGGGTCAGAGCTTTCAAGTCACTTGATAAAGATGATACAGCTGATAAAGAATTGAGTCCAGATCTGAGTTCAGATCTGTCCGGCTTGAAAACTGATGTGTTTCCCCTTACCCTTTCAGAGAAAATGTGGCAGAAGACAAGCAACTAATGCTGGAAGGAAGTATAACCTCCTTTCGATTCATGTTGCCAAAGTGCTCTCCAGAAAGGAGCCAGACTTCTTGGGTTTAAATCCCAGCTCTGCTACTTATGAGTTGTGTGACTCTCAGCCTTTCTATGCCTCAGTCTGCTCATCTGTAAAATGGCTTCATAAGTGCCATAAGGGCAAACGAGTACATAGAGGTAAAGCACCTAGAACAGTGGCTGGCATATACTAAAGTGTTATATAGGCTTGCTATTTCTAGTTTGGCATTGCAGTAGGCATGGGACTATTTCTTTTTTTTTTTTTTAACATTTATTTATTTTTGAGACTGAGAGAGACAGAGCATGAACGGGGGAGGGTCAGAGAGAGAGGGAGACACAGAATTCGAAACAGGCTCCAGGCTCTGAGCTGTCAGCACAGAGCCCGACTCAGGGCTCGAACTCACGGACCGTGAGATCATGGCCTGAGCCGAAGTTGGACGCCCAACCGACTGAGCCACCCAGGCGCCCCGGCATGGGACTATTTCTAATGAGCCTGTTGCCAGAAGCCCTTATATTGTAGCTTCGGTTACACTCACATAGTCATGCCATGGTGGAATTTCCCACGGGCCAAGACTGCCTCTGCTGACATGTTTCCCTTCATCCAGGCTTGTAGGTGACAAGGGGAAGAGGCGAGTGCCACTGCGATGCTGCATCAGAGTGAACATGAATAACTCCAGAAACTTGTTGTGAGTGGATATCCCAAGGCCTTGCTGCTGCAGACCCCAGTATGGCTAGATGTGAAAGCTTCTTGCACAGGGAACCGCTGAACAACTTAGAACCCATCTACCTACTCTAACGCCTGGGAAATAGGACAGGCTTCCTCCCGCCTTACAATTCTCATTTCTACCTGCAGAATTTTAACAACAATAACACGAAAATAGCAGCTAACACACTGAGTGCCCTTTATATGCCAGACACTGTCCTTGGAAATAGGTACTACTCTTATTTCAGTTTTACAAGTGAGGGCATTGAGTCTGAATCCAGAATCCTTCACCCTACCTATGACACTGTACTGTCTCCTATGTCTCCAACTTGAGAACATGCAATCGGGTGCCCCCCCCCCCCGGGACAGGGAAGGGGGTGGAAATGCCAAAGGAAGCAGTCCACATTCTTAACCCGATCCATTCATCATTCACCCTTTCTCAGCCACAAGAGCAACCCATGTTAAAACCTTATGCAGCAAGCTGAGGACTGACGTGAGTGTTGAGAAATTGATTATGGATTTGCCCCCATTCTGAGTCTTCTCACGTCAAATTCATGAACTCTGCTGGGGAAGAGGGACGAGGATGAGGCACTTTAAAAAAAAAAAAAAACTGTGGCAAAAAGCCTGGGCACTCTTCAGTGCAGCAGACTGCAACACCGCCAGGCCTGATTAAGGAATGACAATATGGAAGGCAGATGGCAGATGCGTAGATGCCACACTACTGCCTCTCAGTTAAATATTGCTTGGTGTTTTTTTTTTTTCCTTGTAAACCTCCCAAATAAAATGGTTTGCTTTCCTCAAGTTAGAAGTGTTAGCACGTCTTTTCTTTAAATATCTGTACATGGCTGTTTTTTTCCCTGCCGATTTGTCACCATCTGTAACCCTCCCTTTGTGAGATGATCTGATGACAACAATTATCTTGGGGAGTAAAAGTGCAGTCTTGAAGCAACATGTAAGAGTGGAGTCAGAGTGTGGATTATGTGTGTGTGTGTGTGTGTGTGTGTGTGTGTGTGTGTGGTGCCCATGTACTTTGTGTGTGTGCTGTATATGTGTGCTGTGTGTGTAGAGAAGGACGGTGTAGTTTGTGTGCTGGCTCTGGGTGCCTTATCGAGGTCTACATGGTGAGTGTGCAGTGTGTATACTGAGTGTGTGCAGGGACCATGTGTTGGGCTGAGTGCCTGCCTGTGTATGCTGTATGGACCCTCTGAATGTGGGTCGACCCCCATGTTCTGCGTTGCGTATGCTGGCTGAGGAGGGGCTGTGTGGACTGCTGGGGACAGATGTTCCTCCCGGGAGCATAATTTCCCAAAGGTGTTTAAAGGGGGTGGGAGGGCCTGCAGTTCCAGGAATTGGGCCAAGAAATATCACCGGGGGTTGAGACTGGGTCAAAGGCATGGAAATTATGGGTGGCTGGCAGGAGTGTGTTGCTAGGAGAGGGGAGGCTGATCCTGAAGAGGACAGGGGTCCTGGTGTTGCTGGAGGGTGGCCGCCAGCACCCGAGCGAGGTCCAGGTCCCGGCGCACAGGGCGGGCGGCGGGCAGCGGGCAGCGGCGGGCACGCTCCTCCCCCCACGTTACCCCCAC
>NW_024415650.1:0-6615 GCF_014898765.1 Herpailurus yagouaroundi | reverse complement strand
AAAAAAAAAAAAAAAAGAGGTTAGAGTGGGAGAGAACCAAAGCATAAGAGACTGTTGAGAACTGAGAGCAAACTGAGGGTTGATGGGGGGTGGGAGGGAGGAGAGGGTGGGTGATGGGTATTGAGGAGGGCACCTTTTGGGATGAGCACTGGGTGTTGTATGGAAACCAATTAGACAATAAACTTCATATATTGAAAAAATAAATAAAAATAAAAAATGGAAAAAAAATAAATGTATTGAGATTTAATTTATGGCCTAATATATAGTATATCCGGGAAAATGTCCTATATACACTTGAGAAAAGTGATTATTCTGGTTGTTGTCAGGTAAAATATTCTGTATACATCTGCTAGATGTAGCTGGTTTGTTTTTTAAGTCCTCTGTTTCTTATCTTCTATCTTTCTATTCTACCCATTGTTGTGACTGGGGTATTGAACTAGTGAACTATTGTAGAACTGTGTATTTCTCCCTTATATTCCGTTCATTTTTTCTTCGTATATTTTGATGGTCTGTGATTCCTGGATTGTGGATACTTCTATTTTTCACTTTACATGGAACCTCTGTACTGTTTTCCAGAGTGACTGTACCAGTTTGCATTCCCACTAACAGTGCAAGAGGGTTCCTTTTTCTCCACATCCTCACCAACACTTGTTGTTTCTTGTGTTTTTGATTTTAGCCATTTTCACAGGTGTGAAGTGATATCTCACTGTAGTTCTGATATGCATTTCCTTGATGAAAAGGGATGATTAGCATCTTTCCATGTGTCTTTGGCCATCTGTATGTCTTTTTTGGAGAAATATCTGTTCATGTCATCTGCCCATTTTTTAACTGGATATTTGGTTTTGGGGTGTTGAGTTATATAAGTTCTTTAAATATTTTGGATAGTAATCCCTTATCAAATGATATGTCATTTGCAAGTATCTTATCCCATTCCATAGGTTGCCTTTTAGTTTTCTTAGTTATTTCCTTTGCTGTGCAGAAGCTTTTAATTTGATGAGTCCCAATAGTTTATTTTTGCTTTTGTTTCCCTTGTCTTGGGAGACCTATCTAGAAAAAAATTCTTGTAGCCAGTGTCAGAGAAATTACCCTATGCTCTCTTCTAGGATTTTTATGGTTTCAGGTCTCACATTTAGGTCTTCAATCCACTTTGAGGATTTTTTGGTGCATGATTTAAGAAAGTGGTCCAGTTTCATTTCTTGTGCATGTTCTTATCCAGTTCTCTCAACACCATTTGTTGAAGAGTCCATCTTTTTCCCGTTGGATATTCTTTATTGCTTTGTTGAAGATTAACCATTTAGTATGGGTTCATTTCTGGGTTTTCTGTTCTGGTCCATTGATCTATGTGTGCATTTTTTGTGCTAGTACCATACTATTTTGATTACTGTAGCTTTGTAATAGAACTTGCAGTGTACCTTGAAGTCTGGAATTGTGATGCCTCCAGCTTTGCTTTTCTTTTTCAAGATTGCTTTGGCTATTTGGGGTCTTTTGTGGTTCCATACAAATTTTTGGATCCTTTGTTGTAGTTCTGTGAAAAATGCTATTGATATCTTGATAGAGATTGTATTAAAAATGTAGATTGCTTTGGGTATTATAGGCATTTTAACAATATTTGTTCTTCCAATCCATGAGCATGGAACATCTTTCCATTTCTTGGTGTCATCTTCAATTTCTTTCATCAGTGTTTTATCAGTTTCTGGAGTACAGTTCTTTCACCTTTCTGGTTAGGTTTATTCCTAGGTATCTTATTATTTTGGGTGCAATTGTAATTGGGATTGTTTTCCTAATTTCTCTTTCTGCTGCTTCATTATAGGTGGTGTATAGAAATGGGGCAGATTTCTGTGCATTGATATTGTATCCTGAGAATGTACAGTTTGTGTTTCAGTTCTAGCAGTTTTTCAGCTGGAGTCTTTCAGGTTTTCTCTATATAGTATCATGTCATCTCCAAATAGTGAAAGTTTTACTTCTTTTTTACCAGTTTGGATGCCTTTTATTTCTTTTTGTTGTCTGATTGCTGTGTCTAGGACTTCTAGTATTATGTAAAATAAAAGTAGTGAAATTGGACATCCTGATCTTGTTCCTGACCTTAGGAGAAAGGCTCTCACTTTTTCCACATTGAAGATGATATTTGCTCTGGGTTTTTCAGAAGTCTGTCTGTCTGTCTGTCTCTCTCTCTCTCTCTCTCTCTCTCTTTCTCTCTCTCTCTCTCTCTCTCTCTCTCTCAACCTAAGACCCTGAAATCAAGAGTCATACTCTCTACTGACTGAGCCAGGATGATACCCCACTCAGAAGTGTCATGGGTTTTTCATATATGGCCTTTATCATTTTGAGGTATGTTCCCTCTAAATCTACTTTGTTGGGGTTTTTTTATCATGAATGAATACTGTACTTTGTCAAGTGCTTTTACGTTGCATCTACTGAAATGATCATATGGTTCTTATCCTCTTATTGATGTGATGTATCACACTGATAGATTTGAGAATATTGAATAACCCTTGCAACCCAGAAATAATCCTACTATATTGTGGTGAATGATTTTTTTTAAATTGTTGTTGGGTTCTTTTTGCTAGTATTTTGTTGAGGATTTTTGCTTTTATGTTCATGAGGGATATTGGCCTGTACTCTTTTTGTGTGTGTGTGTGTGTGGTATATTCGTCTGGCCTGAGTATCAGGGTTATACTGGCCTCATAGAATGAATTTGGAAGTTTACCTTCCTTTTCTATTCTTTTTAATAGTTTAAGAAGAATAGGTATTAACTCTACAAATATTTGGTAGATTTTGCCTCTAAGGCCATCTGGTCCTGGACTTTTGTTTGTTGGGAGTTTTTTGATTACTGATTTAATTTCTTTTCTGGTAATAATAGGTCTGTTCAAATTTTCTTTTCTTCTTCATTTTTGCGAGATTATATGTTTCTAGGAATTTACCCATTTCTTTTAGGTTGTCCGATTTGTTGACATATAGGTTTTCATAATATTCTCTTATAATCCTTTGCCTTTCTGGAGTGTTGGTTGTTTAGCCTCTCTCATTTGTGCTTTTATTTATTTGGGTCCTTTCTCTTTTATTCTTGATAAGTCTGGCTAGAGGTTTATCAATTTTAATGTTTTTTTTTTTCAAAGAACCAACTCCTGGTTTTATTGATCTATTCTTTTTTTAGTTTCTATATCACTTATTTCTCCTGTAATCTTTATTATTTTTTTTCCTTCTGCTGGTTTTAGGTTTTGTTTGTTCTTTTTCTAGCATGTATGGGTATGTTAGGCTGTTTGAGATTTTTTTCGCTTGTTGAAGTAGGCCTGTATTTCTATAAACTTCCCTCTTAGAACCACTTTTGCTGTATCCCAAAGCTTTTGAACAATTGTGTTTTTATTTTCATTTGTTTTTATGTAGTTTAATTTTTTTTCCTTTTATTTTCCTTTTGACTCAATGGCAGTTCTAATATCAGGATCTAATCTAATGCTGGGAATCTCTTGACTAGGTTTCAAGTCCTGGAAATATTTCTCCATGGTTTTCAACCTCACCCTATTGTTTTTTAGTTTTGTTTTGGTTTTGATTTTGGTTCTGCTCTCTGAATCATCCATCATTTTTAATGAAAAGCAGCACATGTTTACAGTTTACAAAATATAAATTATAAGAGTTTTATGGTTTCAAGTCTTACATTCAGATCTTTAATCCATTTTAAGTTGATTTTGTGCATGGTATGAGGTAGTGGTCAAGTTTCATTGTTTTGCATATGGCTGTTCAGTTTTCCCAATATCATTTATTAAAGGAAACTATCCTTTCCCCATTTATATTCTTGGCTCCTTTATCATAGATTAATTGATCATAAAAGTGTGGGTTTGTTTCTGGACTCAACACACACAGAAGGCCATGTGAAGATGAAACAGAGAGAATTTTAAGATGTTGACCTTGATTGAAGATTGAAATCACAGGCAAGGAATGCTACCAGCTAGTGTGTCACTGCTGGTAGTTTACTTTCTGCCCAATGATACTGATTGCAGTCTGCTGGCCTCCAGAACTATGAAAGAATAAATTTCTGTCATTTTAAGCAACATTTTATGATAATTTGTAACAGAAGCCACTGAAAACTAATATAAATGGGTATTGATGTCTCAGTGTTGCTTTTTAAATGCATTTCACTGGTTATTAAATGAGATTAAGTATCTTTGCATAAGATTATTGATGTCTGGTTGTTTTTTTCTATGAGTTTTCAACTCCTGTCATTTGTCTTTTCTTTTTTTCAGTTTACTTTCTTATCGATTCTGACTACTAACCCTGTCATTTGTCCCTGTTACTAAAGAGCTATTCATAATCTGTACCTTGTCTTGCTACCTTATTCTGTCTTCTGCATTCAGATCTTTTTTACATTTTTTTAATTATGGAAATTTTTAAACATACCCAAAAGAAGAGGGAATAGTATGTAGTATAACACATTTTCCATATACCCATCACTCAGCTTCAATAGTATCAGTATTTTTTCCAGAAGTATTCGTATTTTTATGTACTTTCGTGAATTATCTAAGCAATCTTTTTGTGTTGCTATTATTTCTGTAGCAATTTCTGTCATGATAAAATATTTTTCTGATAATATTTCTTTATCATTTTATAAATGATATATTTATACAAATATTATATCATTATATACAAATGTTATATAAATGTTATATGTGAATATTATATATTATATATAAATGTTACCTTATGTGTAGCAATTTCTAATATATACAAAGAATTATGGCACCTATGTTAACCTGTACCTTCTTCCTAAACAACATGTACTTTTCTTATTCAGCCAGCACAAGCTACTGATGCAGATCTTGGGAATTTTCCAGTTGTCCCATCAACATCATACATGTCACCATATAGCTTGTTGAAAATCCCATGTGTCCTTCTAAGAAGGCAGATCAATCATACAGGAGATGTTAAAATATATGCCTGAGTCAACTGTACTGGCATTTTTGTTTTTACAAAGTAAGTCCTCTCATTTTTTCTCCTTATTTCTAGTGTGCCACCTGGGCTTGAAGGCATGAAAGAACAAGACATCTGCAACAAGATAATGGCTAAATTACTAGAAAATTATGATACCTTGTTTGAAGTAGAGTATACAGGAAATGATAACCAGAGATGTGAAAACATGGCTAGGATTATCATAGTAAAAGTAAGTAACTTTAGTATATAATCTTCAGTATTGCTTATATTTTGAATGGAAGACATTTTATATAGATCATTCTTTGTCATAAAAATGTCATGGGTATAACTTAGATTATTATTCCTGTGTTTATTGAATTTTGTTTATGAAATATAATCTGTGTCAAGTATTTAACTGATCTATATTCTTCTAAGATTGGAAAATAATTGTGAATTCATGTTTCCCTGCCGCTGTAAAATCATCTCAAAATCACTTATGTAGGCCCAGTGCTCTGGTTGGTTTTTATGGAAGCCTGGTGCTACAGCAGAGATATGTGCTTATAGCTGTGTTAGGAGTGCTAGCTTACTGAGTAGATGGCAAATTCCTGAAGATAATGTTACTGTCTTTTTATTTCCCTTGTGTCTGGCACACTTTCAAGTTCACCTTCAGATTTTAAGTCCCACATATGTATCCCCTGGCAACTATCATCAGTAAAGGAAAGTATTTTTATAAGCTGTAAAGGAATCCTTAACAATACTATCTCCATCTTTTTATACATTGGCCGATAATTTATAACCTATCCTTTACACATTAGGGAAATGTAAGTAGGTCTCTAAAGAAAGTCCGACAATAAACCAAGCCAAATCCTCCAGGGGAGGGATCATATTTCTTTCTCACTTATATTGAGGCAAATCATGATGGAATGGATATGGGAGGTTCCCTTAGGAGATTTCCTGAGACTTATCACCTTTACAGACTGCATTATACTTGTTGATTTACATGGCAATGACTGATAAAACCCAAGACACTTGTTTTGGTCATTGAAGAGGTATTTTCATCCCTTCTTCCAGTTGAGAACATGACTTTGAAGAAGAAATAAAAGGTAATGAGTATCAAGTAGCACTCTACCAAAAAAGCAAAAGAAAACCAAAAACTAGGTTTTCTTATCCAGACTCCTTGTAAGGACTATAGTACATCTGAGAGGAATGCCTCTATCTGGAATCTTGCCAAACTGATAAAGAGAACTTTAAACTTTGAAAGAAGGGAAGAATAATACATAGATAAAATGATGAGATACAATAATAATGTAAGTTGGAGGCAACACAGTAGCTGAGAAAATATGTCTGTGATTCACCATAGAAAATACGGAAAGAAGATACACTGTCTTGCTACCAAAAAATTAAAATAAATTCTCTTTTAAATAGAAAAAAAATACATCCTAAATTTCTTCCTCTGTCTCCTAGAGTACTTTGCAAAGGTCTCTTTTTAAAGTATTAAAAAGTGATTGACTTTGCTACAGCTGTATCTCTGAAAAACACTTTTTAGCACTTGTACTTTTTAACTAGAGCTTGTAAGATAATCAGATAAGCCTAAAATATAATAGAAAAATATGATCTCCTAGGCAAGACAAACTTGCTGATATATATAAATAGATATATATATAAATATATATATATATATATATATATATAGAAAATCGAATTAATATCAAGAGA
>NW_024415649.1:1006-2304 GCF_014898765.1 Herpailurus yagouaroundi | reverse complement strand
GGATGGAAGTGTGGATGGATGGATGGATGGATTTATGGACAGATGTGTGGGTGGGTAAATAGAAGGGTGGAAGGAAGGAGGGAAGGAGTAAATGGAGGGTGGGTAGATGGAAGGACACACAGATGGACGGATGAAGGATGGGTGGACAGACTGAAGGGTGGATAGACATAGGGAAGGATGGATGGATGAAAGGATGGAAGGAAGGGTGGAAGAGAAGAGCGGAAGAAGGAAGAAAGGAAGGAAGGAAGGAAAGGTTTATGGTAGGGTGGGAAGATGAAAGGATGGACAGGTAGACAGATAGATGGATGGAAGTATGGGTGGATGGGTAGATGGATGGATAGAAGGATGGATGGATGGATGGATGGGTCGATGGATGGATGGATGGATGGATGAAGGATGGATGGATGGAAGGATGGAAGTGTGGGTGGGTGGAAGTGTGGATGGATGGATTGATGGATGGAGGGATGGATGGATAGAAGAAAGGATGGAAGCGTGGAAGGGTAGAAGTGTGGATGGATGGATGGATGGATGGATGGGTGGAAGGATGGATGGGTGGATGGATGGATGGATGGATGGAAGGATGGATGGATGGATGGAAGGATGGAAGGATGGAGGGTGGATGGATGGATGGATGAAAGTGTGGGTGGATGGATGGATGGATGGATGGAAGTGTGGCTTGATGGAAGGATGGAAGGAAGGATAGATTGATGGACAGATGTGTGGGTGGGTAAATGGAAGGGTGGAAGGAATGAGGAAGGAGTATATGGAAAGGTGGGTAGATGGATGGACAGACAGATGGACAGATGAAGGATGGGTGGACAGATTGAAGGATGGATAGACATATGGAAGGATGGATGGATGAAAGAATGGAACGAAGGGTGGAAGAGAGGAAAGAATGGAGGAAGGAAGCAAGCAAGCAGGGAAGGAATGAAGAAGGAAGGAAGGAAAGGGGAAATAGAAGGGTGGAAAGATGAAAGGATGGACAGGTAGACGGATGGATGGAAGGATGGGTGGATGGATAGAAGTATGGATGGATGGGTGGATGGATGGATAGATGGAGGGATGGATGGATAGAAGGATGGATGGATGCATGGATGGATGGATGGATGGACGGATGTGTAGACAGATGGATGGATGTGGATGGATAGATGGATGGAAGGATGGATGGATGGGTGGGTGGTTGGATAGAAGGGAGAAGTGTGGGTGGATGGATGGATGTGAATGGATGGATGGGTGGATGGGTGGATGGAAGGATGGATGGATGGATGCTTGGATGGATGGATGGATGGACGGATGGA
>NW_024415649.1:0-329 GCF_014898765.1 Herpailurus yagouaroundi | reverse complement strand
GATGGATGGATGGAAGGATGGATGGATGGAAGGATGGATGGATGGAAGGTGGGTGGATAGATGGATGGAAGGATGGAAGATGGAAGGATGGATGGAAGGATGGATGGAAGGATGGATTGATGGATGAAAGTGTGGATGGACAGATGGATGGATGGATGGAAGTGTGGATGCTTGGATGGATGGATGGATGGATTGATGGACAGATGTGTGGGTGGGTAAATAGAAGGGTGGAAGGAAAGAGAGAAGGAGTAAATGGAGGGTGGATAGATGGAAGGATACACAGATGGACAGATGAAGGATGGGTGGACAGACTGAAGGATGGATAGACA
>NW_024415648.1:0-6034 GCF_014898765.1 Herpailurus yagouaroundi | reverse complement strand
CCTGACTGAGCCACGTAGGCACCCCACAGAGAGGATTTTCTATGTTAAACAGTAACCTAATATCTGCAACGCTAATGAATTTACTTATTTTTGTTAATGTTGCCAATATTACTGAGTGTTTGGATCCTTAAACTGCTGGCCAAATACTATCCCAATAGTAACGACAATACTTTTTCAGGTGAAGCCTTGTTTTTCACTTATTTATGGGCCCATTGTTTCTCCCCCCCCCCGCCTTTTGTTTTACTGATATTCAAATAAATAGGATTCGTGTGGGCTTCAGGATGGGAGACAAAATTTCATCTCTACAAGTAAATAGCTTTCTCATACAAATTGAAAAACCAAGCCTCAGAGCTCTGGGGTCTTACCATCGCAATAACAGCTGCCCCAGCCCCAGCCAGTGCCACAATGAACAGGTGGAAGGTCATGTTCAGCTGCAAAGGAAACCGCAGAGAATCAAAACACGTGCCAGGATTACAAGCAGAAGAGAGGTCAGGACTGCTGCTGCCTGACGAATAAGAGCTTTGTCCATCTTTAACACGGGTGTACTTAGGATAACTCGCTTACTCAATCCAAAAAACATTATGCCAGTATCTTTTCTCCTGCAAATTATTTAAAGCTTGGCAACTGAATCATTTCAATATAATTTTATTACAAAGATGAGGTCCTGATTAATAATGATGGTTTTCCGTGATCTTGTAACAACATAAGGCTACGTTCAATCTTTTTAAACATAACAGCAAAAACGTTGAACTTTCATTAAAATGGTACTTTCTAGAAAAAATATATTTGTTATAATGTGTACTGAAATGGACAGAGCACCTCATCCATATTCATTCTGCAGTCCCCCTGCATAGCATCACTGTGAGTAAAATTGCCTCTGAGAGAAAAAGGGGACAATTTGATATAGATTTAATGATATATTTTTCAAGTTATATATTTTTCAAAGGAAGGTAAAATTTGGACGACATAACCAGCTTAGAAACATTTACCTCAGTGGATTCGCACATCCTCAGGAAATTCTCGGAGACGGTGCAAATTTTCTTTTCCTCTCCAATTGTTACAATCCCTACAACATGGAGAAAATCATAGCTTAGCTTATAAATGTTTTCAAGAGCCCAGAGAGAGAAAAGGAATCTTAGGCTGATAAAATCTAGGCAAGTTCCATTTTGTGCTATAGTATGATGGAAACATTCTTCCTCAGCTTTTATTGCTGGATAATAATTATACACAGAATTATGAATGGAAGATCAAAACTATTTTGCCTGCAAGCAACGTAAAACATTTTCAGTCTGAATTCAATTGGACCTTGCCACCGGATCTACAGATTCAATTGTGGCTAGTTGATTGGTTTGGTCCATTAATGTAATGGTGTAGGCATCACAATTTTGTTGATAACTGTGTCCCAGACTGTGCTGAAGTCTGGGTCTAAATTTATTCTGCTGGTACAATGCTTCTGGCAAGTCTATAAAAGCATATTGCCCAAAGGATTCATTTTTCTCTGCTAATATTGAAAACATTGCTATTAGGAGGGAAAAATAAAAAAAAAATACTATAATTTCACTCCTATTCACCCTTGCTCCAGTTGGTTTATGGATCCGCTGCATGAGAATCACTTGGGAAATTATCAAAAATCTGTATTTCTGAACGGCACCACACAACTGTTTAATCAGAACCTAGGAGTGCTTGCAGGAGTCTTGCGTTTTTAAATTTTTTTTTTTTCAACGTTTATTTATTTTTGGGACAGAGAGAGACAGAGCATGAACGGGGGAGGGGCAGAGAGAGAGGGAGACACAGAATCGGAAACACGCTCCAAGCTCTGAGCCATCAGCCCAGAGCCTGACGCGGGGCTCGAACTCACAGACCGCGAGATCGTGACCTGGCTGAAGTCGGACGCTTAACCGACTGTGCCACCCAGGCGCCCCGAGTCTTGCGTTTTTAAGAAGCACATAGCTGATACACCACGACACATCTCATTTTACGGAAGAGAGATCGAGATGATCCTAAAACGGGTCTCTGATATTGTACTGAGACCTACTGAAGCGTTAAACATATATACATATAAAGGAGAAAAACCCCTCAAGTTCTGAGCAAACTAATACCTAAGCTTTTAGCACTGCCTGCTCTTTATTTAATTTAATTTAATATGTGTATACATTCACGTATTCTGGCTTTGAGCTAGTCCGTCGGATGCAGTCCATTCTCTGTGACCTTTCCTTTCTGCCCAGATGGCACTATAGGGGAGGGGAAGTCAGAACTCCCCAAGACGCATCACCGTTGAGGAAGCGTCCTCGCAGGCGTCCTTCTCTGTGCCGATCTTCCCAGACTTCATCCTGGTGGGATACCTAGGCTGTGCACGCATTTCCTCACCTGGGTCTTGGTTCACCTTTGCAGCAAAACTCCTAGAAAGCACTGACTACGCTCACTGCTCCCAATTCTCTTCTCTTCCTTTCTACTTCTCCTGGCAGATTTTGCCTGAACTCTCAGCAATGACCTACACATAATTAGAACCAAAGATGAATACTCCGTTCTCCTCTTCCTGGCCAGGCAGCAGCACTGGGGGACAGCTGATGGCTCCCTCTCCTGCAGGCTCGCTTCATTAGGTTCCCCAAATCTACGGACTCCTGCTTCTGTCTTTCCATTCTCATGGGCCCCCTCTCTCTAGGACCTGGTTCCCCCTCTAGGGAGCGCCCACTGCACACACCTCGGTCGTCGTTGGCCCGTGCTGAATCTCACTGAGTGTCAGAGCTTCCTAAGTATTATCAGCAGCTCCTAAATCCAGACAGCCAGCCCCACACCTCTCTCCTGAAGTCAAGGCTCATTTACCAATTTCTTACCTGACAGCTCTATTTAGATTCCTAAGAAGTCTCTAAAAAGCAGCATCCTCGAAAGTGAACTCTGACCTCCCTCGCCTGCCTCACTCCCAGGTGAGCTCTTCTTGTAGGCTTCTGGGCTCATGTGACAGCAAGTCAGTCTTCCTGGGGGGCCCGGCAACAAGTGTGTCCCTCCCTGAAGCCTCTTTTTCTCTCAAACCCACACGCCCACCCATCAGGGCGCTCTGCAGTCCCCGTCTTGAAAAAACAGCCAGGCCCTCAGGGCTCCTGCAAGAGTGTCACCTGACTTCCCTGCTTCCACTCCTGCGACAGTCCGTTCTCCCGACGTTGGCCAGAGCGACGCTTCTACACTGTAAAGGGGGAATCTTCTGCCAAAACCCTCCCATATTCACTACTTCCCCAGAATAGAAGTCTCTAAAACTTGACATCCTGCAATGTGTTCATCATGGACTGCCACGACTCCCCCAGACCCATCTCCGTCTGTTCCCCCTGCTTTCTCGTTCTACTTCAGCCACACTGGCCTCTCTGCTGTGTGTTGAAGACACCAGGCATGGCGCCCAGACGCCTTGGTAACTTTGCCTGAATCTTCCCTCCACAAAGAATATTCCCATGACTCTAATATCTTTCCAATAACAGCTATTCGGTGAAGCCTTCTTCCGTCACCTTTAAAATATTATATAACGCAACCCTTCCACTCAGTCTCCAGTACTCCTGACGCTATAAACGTTGATATAAAAAATATATAGTCCATAATTTTGTGATGTAACTACCACATATCACAAATATACACATTACAAATTAAGTATAGTTTTCAAATGCACATTGGTGTAATATGAAGCGATGAAAATGAGCAAGCGTATCTGAGATGTGCTGTGGTGCAAATCTGAAAACTTGATTATTTTGATTCACACGGATCTGTCGATGAATGGCCAAATTGGCCTAACCCCCAATTAAGTATATTATTCAGATTTACTAATTTTTCTACATACTGAATACATTTACACATATTTTATCCACCAGATGCACAAAAGTCCTTAACTAAAGTATGTACACGATGACACTTCCAGTTTCTTACAAACAAGTTAGGACTGTACAAGAGAAGCAGCAAGATACACACTGCAAGGAGAGATAATGGTGAGAATTTGAGGCATCAGAGTTGCAGCCGTGAGCTTCTTCTATGTTTTCTTTAAAATATTTTTTTAACATTTGTTTATTTTTGAGAGGGGGGGAGAGGCAGAGAAAGGGAGACAGAATCCCATGCAGGCTCCGCGGCGTGAGTGCAGAGCCCGACGCGGGGCTCGAACTCACAAAATGTGAGATCATGAAGTGAGCTGAAATTGAGTCAGTTACCTAACTGACTGAGCCACCCAGACACCCCTATTTTTTTTTTAATGTCCTTTAAGCTGTGTAAATAGAAGCAGTATACTTCTGGCTTTCTAAGAATTGGTTATGTCTGAAATAGGGAAAACTTTCAGAGAAAATCATGCCTCATGTCTGTTACTTTGATCATTGAAGTAATGAAAGCCTCTTAGAGGTTCCTGGACAGCAGAAGCACCACTACTCAGGATGTAAATTCTTATGAAGGAAATTGCAAGCTAGAGGTGGAGGGAAGCAGAATGAACAGGTATTAGGAGGCTATGAACCCTTAAGGGTGATCGGAAATTAACTCCCTACTAGTAAATATAAATGCTTAATTTTCAAAGAATTTACCATTTACGTTACCAGTTTTAAAGATGATAGAATATCTAAAGTATCATTTTCTAGCTTATGTAGGCTACCCACATTCCTTGGCTCCTGGCCTCTTTTCTCCACCCTCCTAGTTAGCAAAACTGCATCTCTCTGTGCCTTTCTTCAGAGGTCCATCTCCTTCTGACTCCTCTTCAGCATCTTCCACTTTTAAGGACTCTTGTGATTACAGGGGCCCATCCAGACCATCCAGGATAATTAGCATGTTTTCGGATTAGTAATCTTCATTCCATTGGTAACCTAATTCCCCTGGACAGGTAGATTTTTACTTTTTGACATGGAGATTTTTGTCTTTCAAAACTGAGCAGTGCTTAGGGGCGCCTGGGTGGCGCAGTCGGTTAAGCGTCTGACTTCAGCCAGGTCACGATCTCGCGGTCCTTGAGTTCGAGCCCCACGTCAGGCTCTGGGCTGATGGCTCAGAGCCTGGAGCCTGTTTCCGATTCTGTGTCTCCCTCTCTCTCTGCCCCTGCCCCGTTCATGCTCTGTCTCTCTCTGTCCCAAAAATAAATAAACGTTGAAAAAAAAATTTAATAAAAAAAAAAAAACACTGAGCAGTGCTTAAACATAACAGAAGCTCAACAAGTATTTGTCTGGCAGAAGTATGAATAAGCAAGTGAAATGAACTTTTACTGGAAATCAGATCAAAACAAGCTGCTCCTGTTACAGGGTGCGGACGTGCTAGATGAGAGGGAAGGTTGGTTACAAGGCTAAGAGGAGAGCACCACCTGCTCTGGACCACTCTCTCCCTGTGGTTGGCCCCGAGGGAGTTTCATCCAACAACCAGGGTTTAAAAAAGCACAGTTTTAAATTCTGGATCTAGATGATATTATGGGGACCAGTGTTAACAATTTATGAAACAAATTCACTAAACTAAATCCCTAATGCATTCAACGTCATTATACTGCTGTACGTATAATTGAAAAGCAACAGAAATAACTATGAAAGCACTAAAAATTAAAATTGCAAGACAAATTATTTCATGACTAATTTTGAAACATGGCCAACCCTGATAGGACTAACCATCTTTAAATTCCACAGGTGTATGAACTGCATAGTGCCCCAGCTTCCCATTCGATCTGCATGCCATATATACATTCATCTCATGCAGGGGAATGAACAGTGAATTGCAACGAGAAACTAAGCAGGCACAGCAGCCGCTATGTGACAACAGCCCCCACCATGCAGCCCAAAGACCTTGACCCCTAAGAGAGAAGATACCACCTAGATGTAATGAGACAACTTCGCAAAACGAGGGAAATTGATTTATAGCATGTTCTTTTCCACCTGATCACTTTTTTTGAGGACATTAGTACATGTCTGTACTGATCATAATCCAGACCTGGACGAGTGTCCGTTTCTATGCTGATGCCCCTTGATAACTTGACTGCTACGTGTACATTCAGGCTTCTTATTAAGGGTGTGTTTTTCGGAAACCAAATAAATGCCATCCAGGCAGT
>NW_024415647.1:7059-7590 GCF_014898765.1 Herpailurus yagouaroundi | reverse complement strand
AAAAAAAAAAAAAAAAAAAAAAAACCGCCGCGCCCGCACCGAAGCGCCCGGCCGCCGCGGGGTAGGGCTCGGCGCGCAGCAGCTGCGCGATCAGCTCCGACACCGGCTGTCCGGGGAAAAGGTCTCCGCCCGCCGCCGCCGCCGCCGCCAGCGCCGAGCCCGGGGGGCTGCCGGAGGAGGCGGCCACGGCGCCGGGCAGGGAGTGCGGGATGCGGCCGCGCTGCACGGCTGCGGGGATTGAATGGAGAGGGGAAGGAGGGAAGGGAAGGGGGCAGGAGCAGAGGGAGGAGAGATAGGTGCCCCCAAGCCGCCGCCACCGCAGGGAACCGGGAGGGGAGGGGGGAGGGGGATCGGGGAGGTGGAATGGCGACAAAGGGTACGGGAAAGGGATTGAGGGACATTGAGAGGCCAGAGAGGGAAGAGGGAGGTGGCGGGAAGAGGGAGGAGAGGGAGGGAAGGAGCAAGAGGGAAAGTGGGTATCCAGAGTCATGGGGGGGGGGGGGGGGGGGAAAGAGGGGGAAAAAAAAAACA